>NC_057690.1:3996813-3997821 GCF_014466175.1 Vespula pensylvanica | reverse complement strand
ATCGATAATACTTGAAAGAAAATAATATATTTATGGGTATAGGATGAATGAAATATTTGTATATTCGACTTTTTTTTCTCTTTTTTTTTTTTTCTTCTTCGAAGTGAGAAACGTAACGATAGATATTTTAAACGATTCGAATTATTCTTTACGTCTGAGTTGCATCTTACTTCAGAAATATATATATATATATATCTATATATAAAATATAAATAAATAAAGCGAGGAAGAAAATACGAACGCTAAAAAAAAAAATTCGTCGTAGAATTCTAAAGCTGATTGTATTTTCACTGTGTCGATTGGCACCGTTCATGTGGAGAATACGGAAGTCGAATCGATTTCGTGATTGGACGTGAATTTTGTTCGTTATATATGTAGGTGCCTTCCGTTTCATGTCAGACCATGGAGAACTGTCGGCGACGCACACTTGTTGAACGCGTGGTTTATCTTCGGCCATAGATCACTCAGGGCGCAGCACGTCTTTTGCTACTACTACTACTGTTATTACTACTACTACCACTACTACTACTACTACTACTACTACTACTACTACTACTACTACTACTACTACTATTACAACGTCTATTATTACAACTACACTGCCACGTTTCTCATCTTCACCCTTTTACTCTAACTTAGGTTACTTTTCTCTCTCTCTCTCTCTCTCTCTCTCGCACAGGTTACTTTTTTCTTTTTTTCCTTCGACGATCTCTCGCAGTTCATTATACGACCCAGGAGTCCTCAGATTCTTATCAGAAGGAAAAAGTGGCCATTCCGCAGTTCGATAGATCCGCAATGGATACATTCTCATGAAACGTTAACCTCTAGCTTCGTCATTTTTGTTTATTTATTTATTTATTTATTTGTTTGTTTTTCTTTTTTCTCGTTTACCATCCACCTCACGTATTTGTTTGTTCTTCCCCTTCGAACCTTCCCCCTTTCCCCATCAATATAAATATTCTCAACTTTATTCTTTTTTTTCTCTCCCCCCCCTCTCTCTCCTTTTCT
>NC_057690.1:3984313-3991813 GCF_014466175.1 Vespula pensylvanica | reverse complement strand
CTCTCTCTCTCTCTCTCTTTCTCTCAGTCTTCATCGTAGCAGCAGCAACAGCAGTAGCAGTCTCTCGGTGGCCTGGCTGGATTACATTTCGTCAAATGTCGGAGGAACCACGGCATCGGATTTCTTCTTATTCTTCTTCTTTTTCCCTTTTCCACGTTACTACTGAGATAGTTTGAAAGAAAAGAAAAAGATGGATGACGAGCGAGGGAGCGAGCGAGCAAGAAAGAAAGAAAGAAAGAAAGAGAAACACTGGATCTGGAGACTCTAGAGTCGTTCGTTTTAAACGAAAATAATTATGTACGTAGGTACTCTCAAAGTCTTTCCTCGTTTCGTTCTCTCACTTCCGCTTACTATCTATCTCCCTCTTCCTTTCTCGATCTCGCGATGAAGATCACTTTTTGCACGAAAATTCGAGCAAGACCCTTTCTTTTCTTTTTTTTTTTATTGTTTTTTAATTTTGTTTTTCCTTTTTCTTCTTTAATCTTTTGTTTTTAATTCTTCCCTTTATCTTTTTTTTTTCTTTTCCTTCTTCTTCTTCTTCTTCTTCTTCTTCTTCTTCTTCTACTTCTTCGGAGCAAAACGACATGAACAAACAACGTGCGGGAATGAAAACGAGGGATGGTCTCTTTTTCGACTCCTCTTATGGATCTAGCACGGAAGAAAGCTTTCCTGACCAAACCCGAAAAGAACGTTCTGGTGTAGCAAGCAGCAGCAGGTCGATAACCCCTAAAGGATACCTACACAGATGATTTCGGAACTTGGTGAGAAGGCTGGAGCCCTTGTCGGACTCTTTGCGAGTCGGTCCGTAACGAAACAGGCTCGGTTCTTCGAGTCTTCTTATACTTTTTTCTCTTTTTTCTCTTTTTCTTCCTCTTTTCTCTTTTTTCCCCCCTTCTTTTTCATTCTTATTCTTTACTCTATCGAAAGAAAGAAAGACAGAGAGAGAAAGAGAGAGAGAGAGAGAGAGAGATAGACTCTGGTTTGTTCAGGTAAAAGTCAGGGCCATTTTTTCGTCCAATTCGACTCTCCTCACCCCTGTCCCCTCCCCCAACCCCCTGTTCATTCCTTCTTTTCTGACACACTGTCCACTTCAGCTTCCAGGTTTATTAGGACCCACCTCTCTTTGCCATCATCCACTTCTTTCTACACTCGTCTACTTTACAACGAATAACTCTCTTAAGTCTTGTCGATCGATTAACTTAACAATAAAGTGTTTACTCCGTTCCGATATTAATTGATTTCGAAGATAGCAAAGGAAGGGTTAGAAACGATCGAGTCTGTTTGATTTATTCTTACGGTTATATAAACGATAGTTATTTACTGATTAAACAAAAGAAAAAATGATGTCTATTTAATCGATACGAGGTAAAAGTTTGGGTTATAATCGAAACGAATCTTAAAAGTGTATCTATCTTTCTAATGATTTTCCAAAGATTTATAATATCGGAAACTCGATCGGTCACGAATTTCTCTCGTATTTATATTATCGTATTTATATTACGTAAATGACGTTTGAAGTCAGCTGCTCGAGAAAGAAGTAAAAGAAAGAAAGAAAAAGAAAAGAAAAGAAAAGAAAAGAAGAGAAGAGAAAAGAAAGAAAAGAAAAGAAAGCTCTAATGTTCCGCGTATAAGCCCATCACGGACGCTAACATAATTAACTCGAAACAGTGTACCACTGATTAGAAGCCAAGCATTAGAGTCGCCAACGACTACTACTACTACTACTACTACTACTACTACTACTACTACTACTACTACTACTACTGTTACTGTTACTATTACTATTACTATTACTATTACTATTACTATTACTGTTACAACAACAACAACGACGGCGACGACGATGTCGACGACGACGACGACGACGACGACGACGATGACGACGACAACAACGACGGCGACGGCGACGACGACGACGACGACTCGACAGCGTAATTGCTACACGGAAGAAACGTGTAGTGCATTAGAGAGGCGAGTGTTATGCAAATAAAACCAGAGTGTACGAGTGAAAGAGAGAGAGAAAGAGAAAGAGAGAGAGAGAGAGAGAGAGAGAGAGAGAGAGAGAGAGAAATATACGCGTGCGATGTATTTTCCAGCACGCACTCGCCTGATCCATTGGCGAGCCTATGTGCGATGAGTCCGAGATTTCTTCTTCGCGATTTAACAGATGTTGTACCAATATAGATAAATAAATATTAGTACGACGATATTTTTTATTTTCTTTTTATTTTTTTTTGTTTTCATATATATACATATATATATATATATATATATATATATATATATATATATAGTAGAATTTATTGGGAACACGATCAATACGATTAATTTTACGTGACTTCAATTGGTTGAAATTGTTTGGATATGTGTATTATACGTTGTGTACGTAACTGCAAGTAATCGATGGTTTTTTTCTTTCTCTCTCTCTCTCTCTCTCTCTCTTTTTTTTTTTTTTTTGATTAATACAACAGACGATTATTTATGAATCGTATACACATGTATATTATTGTTGTTGATTTTCTACGAAGAAAAATTGTCCGCGTCGTTTTTTTTCTTCTTCTTTTTTTTTTTTTTTTTTTTTTTTTTATCAACATATACAATACTTTCATTAAGACGATACAAGTTATAGCAAGGAATGTAAGAATGTATGCCACGGGGAACGTATGAAAATAATATAAATGCGAAGTATCTATATTTATGATTTACGATAAATCTATCTCTAATATATTACGCTCGTTCTGCTTCGTTACGGATGGCTGAACACTAATCCATTCTAATCAAGAAAAAAGAAATAAAAAAAAGAAAGAAAGAAAGACAGAAAGAAAATAAAGAACTAATCAAAAAAAAAAAAAAAAAAAAAAAAAAGAGAGAGAAAAAAAAAGAAAAGAAAAAGAAGAGGAAGAAGAAGAAGAAGAAGAAGAAGAAGAAAAGAAAAACCAATAACCTAATAACGATTAATTAACCTCGGTCAGGTCAAGTTAAAACCACTTAAACGAATGGAATCGATATAATAAAGAAAATCGAGTCAGAGGAGGAAGAGAAGAAGAAGAAGAAGAAGAAGAAGAAGAAGAAGAAGATGGAGGAGAAGGAGGAGGAGAAGGAGATTAAGGGGGTTGAGGAGATAGAGGGGAGGACGGTGGGAAGGAAAGGAAAGGATCCGAAAAGCATAACTCGCGTTCCAGTGAAAGGTCCGGCCTTGCCTCTTGAGAAAGTTACGAAGGTCGCCTCCGGCGATCTAAACGGCAAGCAAGTCTTCTTCTTCTCGAAGTAAAAGAAGAAGAAGAAGAAGAAGAAGAAGAAGAAGAAAAAAAAAAGAAGATAGAAGGAAGAGGAGAAAGATACCGATAGAGAAAGAAAATATGTGAATTTGTATGTATAGGATGTCTTTAAATTTGATCTGAGAAGGTAAAAAAAAAAAAAAAAAGAAAGAAAAAAGAACAGAACTGAGATTTACAAAATAACATCGAGAATACTTCGGATTTTACTTTTTTTCCCGATGCAGCTTGATCGAAATGATAGCAAAAAAAGAAAAGGGAAAAAGAGAAAATATGAAGAGAAGTAGCATGGCAATTTTGTTAAGTTGTTAATCGAAGTGATTTTTTAAAGATATTACGATAAGTGTGAGTACGTGGTATATATACATGTATATATATATATGCATACGAAGATAAAGCAATGATTGGATAGATCTAACAAATTGTTCTTAATTATTCATCTTCTCCGTTGAAAAACATTCGAAGAGATACTACATCGTACAGTACGAGATACATATATATATAATATATATATATATACACTTAACATCGATATTCTTCATCTTGAAAGAAATAAATGTTTATACGTGTGTATATATCCGTGCTAAAAAAAAAAAAAAAAAAAAAAAAGAAAAAAAAAAAGAAATTCTCTAATTTTCTAACTAAGAATAGAAATTTCTATAATGTAATATCCTATAGAACGATACTTACTATATACGTTCGATATCATTCTCTTCTGATATAAATCGACACACCATTTTAGTAACACCCTGTATATATAAACACGCACGCGTATTCACATGCATATATCTATACGTTACTTGCAGAGAGAAAGACATAGAAAGAGATAGAAAGAAAGAGAAAGAGAGAACAAGAGAGGGAGCATTAGGGACTTAATAAATAGCCTCTTAAATTGCTAAAAGAAGGATGGATATAAGCGGCAGAGAAATTGGCAGGCACTAATACGAGGCTGATCTTATAGGCAGATAGCGAAGTATGGTAGCGAAGAAGCATCAGTAGAGAAGCGACAAGGCTTAGACAAGGATGCCTTGAATGGAATAAGTCGGAAGGTAGGCGAACAAGAGCCCATTACGTTGACCGTGCTGTTGCTGTTGCTCCTGCTGCTGCTGCTGCTGCAGTTACTGCTGCATCTGGAGTAATCTTTTCTTCTTCTTCTTCTTCTTCTGCTTCTTCTTCTTCCTTTTCCTCCTTTTCTTTTTCTTTTTTTTTTTTTTCTTCTTTTTCTTTCTTTCATGGGAAGATGATTTCCGTTCGATTCATTCCCGTGACTCATGTGCACAAAAGAAAAACAAAGACTACAAAGTAAAATAAAGGCTATTGCACACTATGTCGACGTGTTACACTATTTATATGCGATATCTTAGCGAAATCTTTATGAAAAATCTATTGATCAGTTTCCATTGCTCCTTCCAACTTTCTTCTCACTAAACTTTCTATACTGAATTTTCGTATTAAAATTATCATTGAAAAATTTTTGTTCTTAAGGTTTATGTTTTACGTTCTATCTATTAAAAACCGGAGTTCGTTTTTGTGTGTATAAGCCTTAAGGAATTCTATAGGTATACTCTTTTGTCGTCGATCAATCCGATCTGGTGGCGAATCAATCTCTCCAACGTTCTGTTGGATCATTATTTCGATTTTTGATCTTCCATTTATCTCGTCGTATTTTTCTCGATCGATTCGATCTTTTCTTTTCTTTTCTTTTTTGGTTTTTACTTCTGTTCTATTTTTATTCCAAATTTTTTTTTTTTTTTTTTTTTTTTTTTTTATTAGTCTTTCGTGGATCTTATCTCTGTAACAGGTGGAAGAAGTGTGATTGAAAATTGAAATGGACAGCGAATATGAACTATGAATTGTTGTATATTGAAACGTATTTTTTATTTTTCTTTTTTTATTTTTTATTTTTTATCTTTTATTTTTTTTTTTGATATTACATATATGTATATGTACCTAGCTGCAGGACATCGATCGCTCGTTTATGAACGTTTCAGTTTCGACAAAAAAAAAAAAAAAAATAAATAAATATACTGTTTTTTCTTTCTTTTTTCATTTTTCTTTTTTACAAATCCAATTTTTTTTTGTTCCACGATATTGAATCAATGGGACAAAATTTAATTTGCTTCCAAAAAAAAGAGAAAAAGAAAAAATCTCATGCACACGAGAAATTACGTTGCGAATATTTTTAACCGCATTAAGTATTCACAATTCGATGATTCGCTGGTCGACAAAAGGAAAAAAGAAAGAAAAAAAAAAAAAAAAAACGAAGAAAATAAAAAGAAAAGAAACACGACCGGTGTTTCCGCGTTCTCCATTTGAAATGTCACGAGAAAACACATAACGAATAATTGAAACGGATAACTTGTTCTCGTGCCACTTACCATAGATTTCTGTCTACTTCTCTATCCCCTTCCCAGATCGCATCAATAAATTTATTTATCGTTAGCCACGTAAACTTACATAGGTACGTCTTCCATAATAAACAAATCTAGCCTGAATCACGTAGCTATTTGCTTAGGTACCCTGTGATTTGGGGTGTAGAGAGAGAAGAAGGTGAAGGATGAGGAATGAGGTGAGAGGTGAGGGAAAAAGAAATTAAAAAAAAAAAAAAGAAATAAAGAAGAAAAAGAAGAAGAAGAAGAAGAAGAAGAAGAGAAAAAAAAGGAAAGAAAGAAAGAAAGAAAGAAAGAAAGCATAAATCGTAGAAAAGCAGCTCGTGCTGCATAGTAATTGCGGCCCCAACCGCAATTCGTCGTATCTCGATAGGTTTTAGTTCATGACTCAAGTGCAGGTACCGTGAGTACTAACGTCGTCAGGTGAAAAGGAGAAAGGGGAGAAAGAAGAAACCACAGGTTACAAGAGTCTCCCAAGCCCCAACCCATCAGCCCTCGTCATTCTCCTCCTTTCCATCCCACTCCACCCCACTCCACCCCATTCTACAGCACTCCATTCCAGCAGCAGCAGCAGCAGCAGCAGCAATCCTACCCTACCCTACCCTACGTTACGCTACCCTACCCTACCCTACGGTACGCTACCTACCCGATCTGAAACGACGTTTACCTGTCCATCTATCCCGAATTTTCCTGTATTACGAAGCATTCGTTCTCGCTGGAGAATCGTCATGGAGGAAGCCAAGCATAAGAACTGCGAAGCTCGTTGGTAACTGGGGCGTAGAGAGTGCACGTTAAAAGGAAAAAAAGAAGAAGAAAAAAAAAAAGAAAAGAAAAATGAAAGAAAGAATTAAAAAAAAAAAAAAAATGGAATATACGTGGGTACGTACTAGGGAGGGAAGAACGTAAAAAAAACCTCATCCTTTTCGCCCGCCCCCCTTCTGAAGAAGAAAAAGAAAAGATGTATGAAAAAAGGAAGGAAATAAATAAAGAAGTAAATAAATGAGAAAAAGGATGGATGGAAGGAAGGAAGGAAGGAAGGAAGGAAAGAAGAGAAGAGAAGAGAAGAGAAGAGGCGGAGGAAGGAAGGAAAAAATATTAAAAAAGAAAAAAAAAGAAGAAGAAGAAAAAAGAAAAAGAAAAAGAAATGGAGAGCACTCTCGATTTACCGGTAGACTCTGATTCTTCTATTCGTCGTCGACGTCGTCGTCGACCTTTTGTCAGGAGGGCAAGTCTCTTTCTCTTTCTCTCTCTCTCTCTCTCTCTTTCTCTCAACTACTAGCGTTCTCCAACTTTCGATAGAAGGAAGACGATGGTGATTGCGAGCGAAAGAGAAAGAGAAAAAAATAGAAAGAGAGAAAGAGAGAGAGAGAGAGAGAGAGAGAATCGAGGAGGAGTAGGTAAAAATGGCGCAACTTGCTAACAAGCTTTCGAGCTTGTAAGAAGCAAGCTCGAGGCTCGTTTCGTGGTTGAAGAACACTCGAGCGGAGAAAAGCCGAGCGTGCACGCGCGTGTATGCTGTATTACTCTCTCCTCTTCTCTCTCTTTCTCTCTCTCTCTCTTTGTTTGTTTCTTCCTTTCTTTCTTCCTTTCTTTCTTTCTTTCTTCCTTTCGTTCTTTCGTTCTTTCATTCTTTCTTTTTTTCTTTCTATCGCGTATAGCACGTATCGCCCTCGAGCGGTACTCCTGCGCTCCACCCTTCGGGCCGCGATGTCGCTCTCGAAAATCCAACCCTTTTTTAGCTGGCTAACCAATCGATGCCAGGGCTCACTCTCTTTTTCTACGTATGTACACGTACGGGCCCGATATATATATATATATATATATATTATTCCTCT
>NC_057690.1:3899083-3984265 GCF_014466175.1 Vespula pensylvanica | reverse complement strand
TTTTTTTTCTCTCTCTTTCTCTCTCTTAGTACCACCCTCATCCCACAGGGTTCTTCTCCCTTTCGAAACTTATCGCGAGTGGCCTCTCCATTTTTTCCACTTCTTCCTGTAGGTAGCCTTTCGAGGAGCCTCTTCTCTTTCCACGCATCACCTCTCTACGTCCTCCTATTTCTCCTTCTCCTTCAACTTCTACTTCTACTTCTACTTCTTTTTCTTCTTCTTTTTCTTCTTCTTCTATTAATTTTTTCTTTCTTTTTTTTTTTTTTTTTTTTTTGATCTTCTCATTCTTCTTTTTATTCTTCCTTTTATTCTTCCTTTTTTTTATTATATTCTAGAAGGTTGTTGTTCGAAATATCATGATAACGATACACGATTTTTAACTACCAAGTAGCCCTCTTCTCGTTTCATGTTGTTATTCGTTCGGCTTGAAATAACTTCTATCAAACTCAACTTCGCGACAAACTTTGTTTTATATAGAAAATAAAAAGTAGAAAAAAAAAAAAGAAAAGAAGGAATTTGCGACAAAAGTATATTGAACTCCTGTTATTAACGAGGCGTGTTGAACCGACGACACGATTTATTACGATTTACGCAAAAGTTTTCTCGATAGACGCCTTTGTCGATTGATAAAAAATATGATCTATCGACAAGAACATTCTTAGAGGAAACGAGATCTGTTATCATTGAAAAAATTTATTATGATATTAAGAACGTCATCGATATCATCATATTTGTTTGTCATAACGTAATCAAGAGAAATGACAATTCGTCAAAAAAAAAAAAAAAAAAAAAAAAAGAAAAAGAAAAAGAAAAAGAAAACCATAAACACTCATAACTTTGAAAATCAGTTCATCATCGATTTCGTGATGGAAGAATTACAATCGGTTATGACAAAAACCGAGAAGATGATAAATGCGTATCGATACTTTGCAAATTCGTTTCGATCTTTCGCATGAGCGTAACCATACGTTCGTTGGTACTCTAGAAGAAAATGAGCCGTACGATCACGAATAAAACTCGAATCACCTTTTGAAAAAGCCTGGTGATTAATTTTTTTTTCTTTTGGAATCTCTCTCTCTCTCTCTCTTCTCTTCTCTTTTCTTTATTTGTCGTTTTTTGTTTCTTCCCGTTTTTTTTTTATTTTTCTCTTTTTCTTTTCTTTTCCACGTACCTTTATCATCACCATTCTCCCCTTAGGTTCCATATACAGAAAGCTATCCTCGTGATTCTCTCTCAGTCGGTGATTAAAAGAGAATAGCGAGCGATCCCAAAAGCGGAGAAGGCATTCAACGAGCCGGAAGAGAAGAGAGAGAGCACGTTCCCTAGAGAGAATTTACCTACTGTTGCTCCTCCATCGTGATTTGTACCGTTGGTCTTCTCTCTCTCTCTCTCTCTCTCTCTCTTTCTTTCTTTCTCTCTCTCTCTGTTTCTTTCTCTTTCTTTATCTCTCAATCTATCAATCTATCTATCTACCTATCTTTCTCCACTTGTTCTTGATTCTCCTCCAGTTCGACTTCCGTCCCTTCTCACTTGTGTGTCGTCTCATCTGTCTCTTTTCTTTTCTATCCTCTTCTTTCTTTCTATTTTTTTTTTCTTCTTCTTCCTCATCGTTGAAGAAGTATACGAACCGATGAAGAAGTATACGAAAAGATGTCGAAGGAGCTATTTCAGCATCATCATCTACCTCCATATCTTTTTCTCTTCTTTTCGTTCGATAAGTGCCCTAGGTAATTTCGCGTAAGAGAGAAAGAGAAAGAGAAGGGGAGAGACAGACAGACAGACAGACAGATAGATAGAAAGATAGATAGATAGATAGATAGATAGATAGATAGATAGATAGATAGATAGATAGATAGAGAAAGAGAAAAAGAGAAAAAGAGAGAGACACGATAAGAGTACTGACTCAACGATGTATACGTGCATATAAACGAGAAACCGGAAACAGACGGGGCAAACAACAAACAGACAAACAAGCCACATTCAGCCGTCCCTGGATTGTTCCGTGAATTTTGCAGGAGCCATATTCATTTCTGAGATTGGCTTCTTCTTCCGACTCGTTACGTGGTGGCAGCCAGGCAAGCAAGAAAGCAAGAAAGCAAGAAAGCAAGCAAGCAAGCAAGCAAGCAGGCAGACACGCTCTCGCTGCGAGCTCAGCTGCGTGCCGCTGAGGACGAGAGAAGGACGAGAAAAAGGACGAAAGGAATGGCGTGAGCGAGAGCGAGAGAGAATGATAGAAAGAGAGATAGATAGATAGAGAGAGAGAGAGAGAGAAAGAGAAAGAGAAGGAAAGAGAGAGAGTTGCAACTCGGAATGCCGATCTATCGATTCATCTTGAGAACCTCGGGTCGAACCGCGTCGATTTCGAAATCAATCTATCTACTATTATTCGTTGCTCTATTATTTCCTCTCTTAAGTTTATACTGGATAGTTAGACAATTTTTTTTCTTTCTTTTCTTTTCTTTTCTTTTCTTTTCTTTTCTTTTTTTTCTCTTCGTCGAATTTAACAACGATTCTCTTGTAACATCTTTTATTTATTTCGGTATATGATATACGAGATAATGTTACTCTTTCTCTCTTTTTCGAACGTTTACGAGAATATAAATTTAACCATCGTTTATTATATAGATAATTGAGAAATGTCAATCGTGCATGCCTACGTAAATGTACGATAATATTATTAGTGTTATTAAGTTAAGGAAATAATAAAGAAATGATCGTAAAATATCATTGAATGAATGAGAAGATAACAATTAATCGTATAATTACGGTGTTAGATCGGACGATAGTATTTAAAGTAAACTTTACGTACTTTCATTCGATACTTTATCTGAAATCATAAAACTCATTGAGAAATATGTGTGTCAGTAGAAACTTGCTATGCATACTGATTGTTATCTTAATTTACGCGAGCGTATCGTAACAGGTACATGTATCTACGTAAACACGTATTAAATATACTTGTTGGAGAGTAAAAGAGATATATAGAAGTGGAACGAATTATAGTAAAGTATGCTGATCGATCGTTCGATCGATTTATCTTGTCGAACCAGTGATGATATTGCGTCGATTTCAAGATCGAATTAACTATCTTTATTTTTGCTCTGATATGCCATTTGATATTCCCTTTGGTAGATAGTCCATTTATTTATTTTTTCTTTTCTTTTCTTTCTTTGTTTTTTCTTTTTTCTTTTTTTTTTTTTTTTTTTTTTGAACGTTTTTAAAACAAATTTTTCTTTCGATTGATTTTCTGAGGTTTTGCGGTTTAATGGATTTAACAGGTTTTCTCACTCGTTAGTCATACGATTTACGAGAATAGTTGATATGGAGTTGATATAGAGAAACTTCAACGATAAACAAATTTTTTTTTCGATCGTATCGGAATCATGAATCTTTTAACATAAATATTTTATCGGAACTTCGAACGCGATTTTCTCGAAACTGTATTTATATTTTATTGATGATTTTATTGCAATATCTTGAGAACCGCTTTGTGTGTGTGTGTGTGTGTGTGTGTGTGTGTGTGTGTGTGTATGTATGTATATAGTATCGAGTTGAAATTTAAACGAGTAAATATTAGAAGAAAAAGAACTTTAATAAGTATGGCACTTTTTGTTTTGTTTTTTTCATTTTATAACATTATCTGATTCGATAGAAATAGAATTAATTTATATTCCAATTTATCTCATTTTTCTAATATTAATCTACTCTGCAAGAAAAAAAGAAAAAAGAATTTCATCCGGCCAATTCTATAATAAAATATAGAACCTATTGATCCTTTCAAATGAGATATATTAGATAAAAGAGATAAATTAGATAAATCTTGCTAACTTGATATCATTCATCGGACGCTTTGGAAGAGTTCTGTCGCGTCTCTGTTTATTAATATTTACGATTCGACATCGTTTCATCGGATACACTTTGGACGAGATATCTCGCGCATATACACGAACACACACATATCTATATATCAAGTATATAATTAATAATTTTTAAATATTCTATATATATATATATATATATATATATATATATATATATATAACATTGTCAGTATTAAATAATACAATCTGCTTCTATTGAACGATATCGATACGCGTGATATCACGTTCGTAGATGTGAAATGATTTAAAAAAAAAAAAAAAAAAAATGATATCAATAACCTGATCATCTACGAATGCTAATAATTCAGCTAATACACGACATATATTAATATCAACTATACTTGACATTTTTTTTAAATAAAAACTAGACAAATAACAGAACATATGTATAATCTTTGCCGGTATACGAATAATAGAATTCAACGAGGGAGAAAAAGAAAGAAAGAAAGAAAAAAAGAAAGAAAGAAAGAAAGAAAAAAGAAAAAAGCAAAGTCGTTAGCTGAGTAACCATATAGAGAAAAAGAAAGAGAGAAAAAGCGAGAGAGAGGGAGATAGATAGATAGATAGAGAGAGAGAGAGAGAGAGAGAGAAGAAGAGGGTGGAAGAAAGAGAAAAAAGAAATGAGAAAGAATTAGCGGTGAAACAAAGTATGAGAAAAATTGTTTCGAAAATGTGAATCGACGTGCGGCTCTTGTTGCTCTATTACATGTATACCATGCTTTTTATTCAGCAACGTATAACCACGCTAAGATCTCATTGGTCCCGGCAGGCTCCGCCCTTAGCTAACTAACCCTCTTTGCTAATTACGTCGTATGTACGCCGAGATACGCGCGCGTTCTCCGAACCTCCGAGTAGCAAGAGAGTCGAAGAGAGATCGAAAATGAGAGAGAGAGAAAGAGAGAAAGAGAGAGAGAGAGAGAGAGAGAAGGATATGAGAAGAGGGATGAAGAGAGAGAAAGAGAGAGAGAGAGAGAGAGAGGAAACATACGTACAAGAGGGCCGACGTGTAAGGGGGTCGCCTCGACGTGTACCATTGTTCCACTCCACCGTTTCCGCGAGCCATATCTCTCCCCAAAAGAAAAAGTAAGTGGAAAGAGAGAAAAAGAGAGAGGAGAGAAGAGAGAGAGAGAGAAAGAGAGAGAGAGAGAGAGAGAGAGATGTACGCTACCCCATTTCACGAATTTCTAAAGACGCCAGCTAATTCTGAGACACGCGTGCTTCCCACCAAAAATTCTCTAGTTAGTTAAAAAAAAAAAAAAAAAAAGAAAGAAGAAAAGATTCGATCGAATTGCTTTCGGTGAAAACCTTGCATCTAATTTAATTGTAGATTAATCTTTCTAAGTATGTATATGTGTTATATCTGTAGTTATAATCGTGAGTTATCTCGATGGATATATCTCGATAAGATATGTCTCGTTTTAATCTCGTTTTAATGTATTATACGTGACGTTTGTATTAATTTTATGATATGTGTGTGTGTGTGTGTGTGTATTATTAATGTATATGTATTAATATACGTATTGTATGTATTTATATATATATATATATATATATATATATATATATATATATGTATATTATATACGTGTTAGTACATAATTAATTGTGATTTTTTATGAATCTTAAGAGAGTATCCATGATCGTTGATTATTAATCGATTAATAATTTTAATGAAATTATTAAATACATTTTCCATACCTGGGGTATTGCATTAATTAGAAAACATCCGATCGTGGAATTCAGCTTGAATTTATATACATATGTGTGTACGTGTGTATTGATTATTTCGCAAAAATAGAGTGCTAAAGTTTAAATATAATTCTTATGTTCGTGATTATTAATACGATGTCGTTTGAAAAATTCGATTAGTTCGTTAAATTTTTTATTATTTTATTCGATTTCGCTAATATCGTTGGATCTCTTGTAGCTTTATCTTATCTTTGTTCAACGTTATGATACCTATTACTAACCATTCATGCGAATATGTCTGAGTTGCGTCGAAATTAGCGGAAGTGAGCTCGCGAATATGGAAGGGTAAGCGCATTACGTGGGATTACTTGTACGCTTATAAGCCTAGAATAACAACATGACTTGCCCATGTTTCATAATTTACCTGACCGGTCAGTCGTAATCTAATACGAAAATCTGAAGCTTTGAGAAACAAAAGTGATCGATTTAATTATAAACTTGTATAATTACGAAAAAAAAAAAAAATAATACATTTTAACATGCATTAGAAGTTCGACATTCCAAATCGTATGACATCGTTCGATAATTATCTTTTTTTTTTTTTCTATTTATACTATAATCGTTTTATCACATCGATCGATATAATACTGTAAAGTAAAAAAAAAAAAAAAAAAAAAAAAAAAGAGAGAGAGAGAACGCTTTATTCGAGGATTAATAATTCTTATTAATATGTTTCTGTTGTAAATATAATCGAAACATTTTTTTTTTATATACATATCTATCTATAAATTATACGTGTTATACGTGTAAATTACTATTTGGTATATTAGTGATCGCTTTAATATTCTTTGGTTTAAGATCAAACAAATATAATATTTTACAGTAATTCGAAGAAAGAGAAAGAAAGAAATCGAATGCAGTAGATGTAGTAAAAATGATCTTGATTGATCGTTAATGAAATAAACGCATCATTAATAACAGTGTAATTTTATTAAATCGTACTACGCAACGATTTATCAACGAACGCTTATAACAATAAAAATTCTATTGTTATTGTCATTGATATTTACTTCGCCTTGATTGTCGTTGAATGAAAATTCCTCGAAGTAAGAACTATAAATATTCGTACTAGGACTACGTACTATCGAAAGAAAGAAAAAAAAAAAAAAAAAAAAAGAAATAAATTCGACAGAGGTCGAACGATTTATTTTGATTACGGGACGATGTTGTGCGAACGTTATACTTTCTATAATTCTCACCCTCGCTGGATAATTGTTCGAATAGACTTTACGTAATGAGATTCAATATCCAAATGAAACTGCATATAAGAACGTATGAGTCTTGAGACTGATTGTGAGCCAATAAAATCGTGTTTGTATGCGGTTGAACGTAACCTGAGACTGAGTTAAGATTGTGTACGTGTGTATACGATCGAATCTTGTAATCGTAAGAGACTTGCTTCGAGACTCTGCGTGTTACGTACTTATAATGTGTGTGTGTGTATTCGTGTGCGTATAGGAACGAATCCTGTCGTGAGATTGAGTCAAGAATCAAGACCACGTTTCTGTACGACTAAATATTGTCGTGAGAGCGACAACGAATCAGAACTATGACTGGTACGACCGAATGCTCTCGCGAGACTGAGCCAAGACGATGTGTATTTGTGTATGTGTACGATCTAATGTCGTCGTATGACTCAATTAAAACTGTTTGTTTCTATCATCGAATATTTTCCTCGAGACTCGATCGAGAAATTCTGTTGTGTATGTATACATGCGTGTGTACGTACGACCGAACGATTGTCTATACATGATGACCTTTCATCTACAACAATCCGACGAAAGCAATCGATGATTTTAAAATAATGAAAAAAAGTGAATGAAAATAATTATAGAGTTTGAATAAAAATTTAATAGAATAAAAAGGAACGATCTTTCGTCGATAGAAAAATATGATTGTTCAGGTCGAATAATTTCTTTAACGATTCAACCAAAACTGGTTAGTTTGAAAAAATGAATCTTTTATTTTATTTTATTTTATTTTTATTTTTTTGTGTTAGAGAAATGTGCCATAATTTAATCCGTCTTTACGATATTTCTCTGCGACAAGTATTCTCTTTTTTGTTTTCCTTTTTTTTTTTTTTTTTTATTTATTATTTTTTGAGAGCACATCCTCGTATTTATCGCGTTTCGTCCTTTATTGATCGAACGGTGACAATAAAATATAATTAAATAATAATAAATCGTTTTAAGGCCTGAACGATCTACGAGAGCCAGCAGTATAACTCGCGGATTATCTATTTTACATAATAATAATAATAATGATCGAACGAACGAGCGAAGATAAATGATTTCCGTTTTAGAAACGATACAAAACGTCTTTTAATATCAATAGTTTTTTAGGATGAAAACGATAGGATAAAATTTGTTCGTGTTTAAACAACTTTCGATCCAAGTTTTCGAACATTATTTCGAGAAAAAAGAAGTTGAGATACAGAAAAAGAAAAAAAAAAAAAAAGAGAGAGAAAAAGAGAGAAAAAAGAAAAGGAAAGCACAGACGAAGAAACACCATACGGAAAATGTTTTTTTCATTTCGTCACGATCGAACGACCACCCTGAACACGTCGAATTTCTCACGGCATTAAACGTCATCAAGTCCACGTGAAAACTGGTTTCTGTTGCCGCTCCGAACGCAGAGAGAACTCTGGAAAGACTACTACCGGCAGTAGTAAAACTATATTTAGAAGATCTCTAGTCTTTCTCTGTCTCTCTCTCTCTCTCTCTCTTTCTCTCTCTCTTTTCTTTTTCTTTTTCTTTCTTCTTTACATCTCCGACCCAGAAACCGACCTTCTTCGGTAACTCATCCGTCAACCGATAAGGCCCGATGACAGATAAAACGCTAAGGAGATTATTTTGAAGTTTCGATTAAACTTTTACATCTTCTGTAATACGATCCGAACGGTTTATTCGATCGTTGAATCAATGAGGGAACTATAGAATATACGAAATAGAATACATATTAAAATTCATTTAACCTCAACTTCGATCTCCCATAGATAATAATATTTGAAACGTAATATAGAATTTTTACGATTTTCTCATTTTTTTTTTTTTTCTTTTTCTATAAAATATAAATTAGAGATATCAGACTTACCATCGTTTTGAAGTTCGAACGGTTAAGTTACGATTGAATATCTCTATACGCTCGACCGACGATAACATTGTAACAACGTAGTTTAAATCAATCTTGATGGATCCATTAGAATGATCTGTAAGATTGAAAAAGAAAAATTAAAGACAAAATTCGATCATCCCGAGATTTCTATTTCGAATTTCTGAAATATTCTCTCGTTTAGACTTACAAAAGAATTTGAACGATTTGAAAGGATCGTCGAGTCGATTACTGGATCCATCAAGAAACTAGCAAACTCGTCGAAAGGCGAGTTCTCGGCCCCGACTGGTATTCGGTCACGGACAATGCATCTTTCTTGATAACGGTGCATAAGGCGTGCTCGTCGTAACAACTAATCGTGCTTTCTCTCCTTAAACGCAGCCTCCGGCATCTTAACAGTCTCTTATTCCTACTCGTTCGTTTTCATTCGATCGAATCGAGTAGGTGGTCGAACTTAAGCTCGATTTTGTCATTTCTAGAGATCTTTCTTATGGGACAGGGAGAAGAGGTCAAAGGTCGAACGCTTAAAAAAAAAGGAAAAAAAAAAAAAAAGAAAAAAAGATCGTACGACGTAACTAACCGATGAAATAAATAATAATAATAATAGTTATTATCGTCATTATCATCATTGTTGACAGAACGATACACCGAAGCACGTTTGTGGCTTGTTTCTCACACAGTGTTCGTATGTAATGATAAATAGATAAATCGTAGCGATACGATTCTATAACGAGTTCCTTTCACCAGGTCGATCACCAGACCAAGTTTTAACCGTTTCTTATCGTTTACGTTACGAGATGATTATGATATAAGAATCGAGTCGTAAAAAGATTGATTAGGCTCGAGGACACGTGTCCCTCGTGTCACCGTTCTGTTTATATCTTGAAACTTATAAGACATTTAATAAGAGTTGCAACGAAGAAATCGTTGACGGTTATTATTGAATCAGATATGATTTATGGAAATCAACAACGTTTTATGTTTCCGCAAGGATATGTTAGTTAATTACTTGCTCAGTTCGATTTCGATTTCGATTTCGTGATTTCTCGATCAACGTGATAAAGTGTTCTTGCTTATTCGATAAGTTTTTCGAATCAATCAATGTGTCAAGAGAAAATTTTCCCAAGGTAAACGAAGTTACTATTCAAATAATGATTAATAATATATAAGTATAGCTTTGTGTGTTACTGTGATTACAGATTCACGTCTGACGTTCTTCTATTGATCTATGTAAATATAATTATCACGTTTTCATTATAGTTTCATTCATTAAAATCTTTGTTGACTATTGTTGTCCCGTTAATTAATCATCGACGAGATTACGAATATTACTTTATGACGTATTGTTCGTTTTGTTAAATTCGTCAAGGAAATATACAGAAATTATTTTAAACTCGTTTTTTAAACGAAAGAAAAGAGAGAAAAAAAAAAGAAGAAGGAACGATCGATCCTTCGAGATTTTGTTTTCTTCTTCCTTTTTCTTTTTTTTTTTTTTTTTTTAATTATAACATTCAATCTACAATATTTTCAAGAAATAAATGATCCGGATATATCGTCTTCCATAGAAAATAAATAAATTATCGAAAAGAATAAAGATATATTTATGAAATTTTCACGAGTTACGCGAGTTAACAAATATAAAATAAAATAAAATAATCGTCTTGAAAATTCGTAAAGAAACATAAAAAATAAATAAATTATCGAAAAGGCTAACGATATATTTATTAAATTATCACGAGGTACGTGAGTTAACAGAAATCGCATACTCTCATCTTATACTGAATCGCCGGAATGGAAAAGGATCGAAACGGTTGTAAGGATAGACACGGTTGTATCGTTCGAAGAGACAACACGATATTATCGCATGGTGAGATCGCGCACCGGATCCATGGCTAACATATGTTACAATAGCGTTCTGGTACAATAGTCAGAGGCTATGAGAATAGACGAGTACATTCGTACTGTTTCCGATTTATCGTCCAACGTCTCCCTTCTCTCTTTCTTAAAAAAAAAAAAAAAAAAAAAAAAAAATGTTCTGACTCACTTAACACTGCTCTATCTCTCTTTCTCTCTCTCTCTATATATATATATCTATCTTTCTCTTTAACTCTAACTTTCTCTATCTCTCTTTTCAAACGTGATTTTCTTCCTACAATCCTAACTCTAACTATCGATTTATAGACCGACTTTCACGTGTCGATTTAGAGGAATAATCTTATCTATGCCAATATTAATCAATCAGCTTTTTGCTTAGGAAAAAGCAAAAAAAAAAAAAAAAAAAAAGAAAAAACTAGCACTATGAGAAAGGTCAACGAACCTTAAGTTTAGGGTAGGTTGCTTTGGATAGGGCTATACCTCTGATCGAACTCCCTTTAATGAGGCGAACGTCGGAAAGAAAGAGAAAAAAATTAAAAAAAAAAAAAAAAAAAAAAAAAGAAGAAAAACAAGAAGAAGAAGAAAGAGAAGAGGAAAAAAAAATAGAAAGAAGAAGGGGAAAGAGAGGACATATGTTCTTAGAGGGCGTCGGATCGATGATCGAAGGAGGAAAGTCTGGAAGTCGCGAAATTCAATACGCTAATGGTTAGCGAGTCCCTTACCGATATCGGCCAACCGGTTTCCAAGGTACCTACATAAAACGACGAAATAATACTACGTGCTTGAGCGCGTTGACGTGCGGTTTGGTGGTCGTACTCTCGTTAATACGTACCGCGTAAACGAACGTAAAATTGAAAGGGTCTACGCTGAGTTGGCAAGGTCTACGCTGAGCTTCCTTCTTTTCTTTTCTTCGTCCTCCATTTTTCTCTTCTCTCTCTCTCTCTCTCTCTCTCTCTCTCTCTCTCTCTTTCTTTCTTTCTCTTTTCTACGAGTTCGTTGTTCCAAGCTTCTCTCGAGCTTTTTCTCGAGCTTTCTCAAGCTTTTCAAGTATAACCCTCGTTCCACTAATCTCTTCTTTCGTCTCTCTCTCTCTCTCTCTCTCTCTCTCTCTTTCTCTCTCTCTCTCTCTCTCTTTCTTATTTTTCCTTGGTCGCCGTCTTCGTCTTCGTCTTCACGGTGATCAACGTCGAACCTCAACGCTCCTCACCTTTTTTTACTTCGAACACAGCGGTAGCATTTCGGTCCGTTTCACATTCGGACGAGGTTCGAACGGACGTCAGGCATCATCGATCGTTCTGAGCACATCGATTATACGTCAGGTTTTCCGGCCTCTTAACGTGATTCCTTAGAGAAGAAGGCCTTTCATCTTTCAACTGTCGGATTCCTTGTGCTCCGTTTACTCCTATAAGTTCTTAGATACTTACATATATACATACATACATACATACGTATATACATGTATATATATATATATATATATATATATATATGTATAGATATCATCGATGCAAAAAGGAAATTGCTATCGGTCGAGATGTAATTCTCTTCTTTCTTCGATCTTATTCGAGAATAATGTCTACGTTCATTGATAAATTCTAATCTCTTATCGAATGTCCGGAATAAAGGATAATAAATTCATTTCTTTTTTCTTTATTCGATCTTTATACGATCATCCAAAAAAAAAGAAGAAGAAGAAGAAGAAGAAGAATATGAAAAAATATACGCAAGTATATCGTCCAAAGTATTTTCAAATCCTAGTGATTTATTGTCCTTTTACTTCATTCTCTTTTCTTTACTTCTCTTTTCCTTTTTCTTCTAGTCGTCATTTAAAAAATACAATATCTCGAAAGTTGGAGGATCGATTCCTTTTTGTATTTTTTATTATTCGTCGCCGATCGAGTAAATACATAGTACTATTATTAATATTATTATTCGAACATACCGAAAGATTATCCCTCCCTTCTCTTTCTTATTAAAACTTCGAAATCTTTCGATCGCAACATAAGCCTTATAAATAGTTTCATCCCTTCGTAGTAGAGATAATCGAACGGTTCCATCAAACCCTCCCCTTCCTCTCTTTTTCCTTCACTCACCCCCTCCCTCTTACTACGAACGATATCTCTTCCTTTCTTTTTCGGACCGGACCACCGAGTTGGAAAATCACGCAACTTGAAGAAGGCAAAGCCTACTCAAAGAATAAGAAGAATAAGAAGAAAAAGATGATGATGATGAAGAAGAAGAAGAAGAAGAAGAAGAAGAAGAAAAAGAAAAAGAAGAAGAAGAGGAAGAAGAAGAAGTAGAAGAAGAAGAAGACGTCTACTTCAGAAGCGAGATATCAACGTGTTTCGCTCGAGTAGCACTCTTGGCTGGCAATGCACATCCAACGAAGGTCCACTTATGCATTTTCCCTATGCACTTTCTCTCTTTCTCTCTCTGTCTCTCTCTCTCTCTCTCTCTCTCTCTCTGTCTCTCTCTGTCTATGTCTCTGTCTGTCTCTCATTCTATCTCTATCTCTGTTACACTCTTACTCTTTTACTTTCTCCATCATCCTCCAAGCCAGTACCTTTCAAAGAGAAAGAGCGAAAAGAACTTACACGGTCCCGCGTGCCAGACCGAGTTAAAGCTTGCCTCTAAATTATCGCTATTCTCGGAAGGTTAAAGTTCTCTTTCCGCGGGAGGGCTGAGGGAGCATTGGTGGGGGTTTATGAAAAGAAAAAGAAAAAGAAAGAGAGAGAGAGAGAAAGAGTGTGGATCGTGCCAAGGTATCTGCGACATTTCGTAAACACGAAATCAATTTTAATACCGCTTGTCTCTCTTTTTTATATGTATATATGTATGTATATATGTATCTATGTATGTATGTATGTATGTATGTATGTATGTATGTATGTATATGTGTGTATGTATGTGTAGGTGTATATGTCTATCTCTTTCTCTGTTTCTCTTTTTTCCTTCTCTTTTTCTTACATGCATAGTAAGAAATATCTCTCTCTCTCTCTCTCTCTCTCTTTCTATCTATCTGTCTATCTTTCTCTCTATCTATCTCTTTCTCTTTCATGCACGAAATGAAAATCACCGACACGGGCTGCTGCGTGGCCGAATGAATTTATTTATAAATCTTGTAGCGTTTGCTTCTTTGGATCGCCCTTACTAACGCATATTTGCGTGCCAAGCGAAGACTGTTGCACGTCCGGATCATTTCCGCGCCTTGTTTATTAACGATAAACATCCAAAATTAGTCAGTAACGTATTGTTACGTTTGGTTAATTTATAAGCTATGGATTATGTACGTATCTACGTACAAATATAAATATATATATATATATATACATGTAGGTATTGGGTTATACTCATTAGAAAATATTATGTATGATAAGATGAATATATTATTCGTATAATTGTTAAATCTTTTTTTATTTTAATATATTATAAGACCAAGTCAATTCGTCGAGTACATTTTCTTTTTTTTCTTTTCTTTCTTTCTTTTTTTTTTTTTTTTCTTTCTATCTCATATCTTCTTTATGTTAAATTAAAATGAGAGATAAATCTAACAATGGACGAATATCTGAGACTTTCATTATATTTAAAATAAAAAAATAAATAAATAAATGAACTTGAACGTCCAAGTTCATATACAATATAATGAAAATGTAATAAAATAGAGATATTAATTAATACTTCTTTTCTATTATATATCCTTAGCACGAATTTAGCAAAGATATCTATTATTTAATATATAGATAATAATTCGCGAATACATATAATTTTTTGATTAATTGAAAAATTCCTTGCGACTAATAAAATACATGCATAACGATATTCGTGAAGAAACGCTTCGGTACTAACGTAAGTAACGTAAGTAAGTTATTTACGTAACAGGTTATGCGACTGACCCGATATATATATTCAATGCAAGTTTCTTCTATTATCAAAGCTACAGATAACGGTTTAACTATAGATATCTCGTAACAGGTTATGTCACTTACTTACCTTGTGTATCCTATCACGCACTTGGAAATAATACACTTACGTGTCTATTGAAAATACTTATATCAATGCAATGTAACTATCTGCATATGTGCATATATTTAAACGAAATTCATTCGTAACCTACATAAAACGCATATATGTTTTCTTCTTCTTCTTCTTCTTCTTCTTTTTTTTTTTTTTAATTCGTGTCATTGCTCTCTAATTCTTTCAAGCATATATAATTTTACATCATTACTTTTAATTTACATGATGATAATTTTCTATAAAACCCTTTCTTATTATCCTTACATCCTCTTTTCTACCATCGAAATTACATGGGGATGAGCGTGTAAAAACTTGGCTCGGTAGTCTGGACTTGTTTTACCCCCCATCTAAATCCTCTACCATCACTTCCTCATCCTCATCTTTATCCTCCTTCTCCTCCTCTTCTTCCTCTTCCTCCTCCTCTTTCGTTTCCCTCGACAGCTGGGCACAGCACCCTTCGATCCGATATCGCGGCCCGCCTCTCACCTGGCTTATGGGGCCCAGCTAGAAAATTTCATTAAATTCACGCGTGGCCGTAAATAATCGACCCATCGATACGGACACGTCGAGGTGGCCTCGAAAAGTATGGGATGGGATGTGATGGGATGGGATGGGATGGGATGGTAAACGGGAAGAGAATCCAATAACGCTTTTACTATTGAGAATAGCGACTAAAAAAGGGAGAGATAAAAATAAACGGAGAGAGACGAAAAAAAAAGTAAGTTTACTTAGCCGTACTAACTCTCCTCTTTTCGATTATTATTTTAATCACTAATATTATTAAAAATAAAGTACTCGTGCGAATGAGAATTCGTGATGAGATAAAAGAGATAACGATTAGAGAAGGAAGATAGAGAGAGAGAGAGAGAGAGAGAGAGAGAAATCGTAAGTTTACTTAACCGTATTAACTCTCCTCTTCTCGATTATTATTTTAATCGGTAATGTTATTAAAAATAAAATATACTTGCGAATGAGAATTCGTGATGAGATAAAAAAGGAAAACTACCGCGACGAGCACGAATTTATTTCATTCTCTTCTGCTGTTATATTATAACTACTTGCTAAGAAAATACGAATATAGAAGACAGCGATGTTATTAGGACAAAAATAACGAGTGAATCCGTTCGATCATTTTAACTTCGTTTATGTTGTAATGATCGAATAAAAGAGAAAGATAGTATGATAGAAAATAAAAGAAAAATGGAGGACGTTCTTAATAAAAGTAAAAATTATATAAAATGCGACAGTTTGAAAGGAAGAGAGAGAAGAGACAAAGAAAGACAGAGAGAGAGAGAGAGAGAGAGAGAGAGAGAAAGAGAGATAAAGAGAGAGAAATAATATAACACGCACACTTTGAAACATTTTCATATACCTACACATAAAATGAGCGATGTTTAGAGAGGTGCGGAGGAGGCTCGAAGCCGTAATATACATCGTGTTATGGTCGCTGTTAGCACCGTTAAACTAGCCTTTACTGTTCCGCTTCGCCTTTGAACTTGTGCCGACTAGTCGGCTGTGGCAGCTGAGGTCAATAAAATGCGTTCTCCATAAAACGCCATAGAGCTCCCTGACGCGTACCAATGGCGACGACGACGACGACGACGACGACGACGACGACGACGACGACGACAAAGATAACTATGGTTTCGATCATAGTCGAAAGGAACCATACTCAAAGGACCCATATATCCCAAAATAATTCATTCATTGGGATTCTAAACACGTTTTTTATCCGAATTTTACTAATTTGTTGGTTTTCTTTTTACGATGGTATCCTTTAAAAAGATATGAAAAAAAAAAAGAGAGGATAGGAAAGATAAAAAATAATCAGAATTTTTTTATTATTATTATCGTGAACTTTCTTTTCTTTTTTTTTTTTTGTATTTAGGACTATACTGCATATGTGTGTTCGGTCGAATATAGTAAAATTTTTTTATACCTATATGATAATTAGAATATCGTTAAAATATGATGTATCGTCGAAAGAAAGGATAATAATTCTCTTGGTATATTTATTTATTTATTTATTTATTTAGAAATGATGATCGAATGAGAAAATATATTTGTATGTTTTGTAAGAATCTTTCGTATTCTCAATTATTTTGCAGACAAGACGATAAATGTTTAAATAAAAAATGTAAGAAACGTAAATACTAACATAAAACGATCCTTTCATATTTCTGATCTTAAGAATATTATGGGGGAAAAAGAAAAAGATAAAAAACTGAGTGAACGCGTAACATTCCACCGTTCAACCTCTCTCTCTCTCTCTCTCTCTCTCTCTCTCTCTCTCTCTCTCTCTCTCTCTCTCTCTCTCTCTCTTTCGCTCTTACTCTTTCTCTCTCTCTCTCTCTCTCTCTCTCTCTCTCATTTTACGTATGAGATATAGAAAGGACAAAGAGAAAAATTCTCGACGACGTAGTAAATCATCGCGTCGACTATAAAATCCGTGCTACGCAGTGTTTCATGAATATCATTTCAAAGAGTGATCTCTCTTTCCTCTCTCTCTCTCTCTCTCTCTCTCTTTCCCTCTGATACACACACACGTACAGTTTCTAAAGGAAGAACAAACAAAAACAAAAACAAAAAATAATATTAACGCTGATAAAATATCAACGACAATTCAATTTATATTACGATCGATTACTACAAATCTATATTTATATATACGTATGTATCCATGTACATATGTACATATATCGCAACATTGAAATAATATCTAATTTTAATTTTAATCTAAATTAAATAATAAATAAACGTATAATACATATCCTTTTAGAAACATCACAAAGATATTTCAAAAAGATCTCGCTAAGAGAAATTAGATCCCCTCTCCCTTTTTCGATCTTTCTCTTTCTTTTTTTTTTTTTTTTTGCGTGCGTTTTTCTTAAATTCTCTTTCTTTTTTTTTTGTCCTTTTCTTTTTTTTTCCGTAAGAAACGCACCGCGTAAAAAAACTTCTTAACGCACATCCGACACATATGTCCTTGACAGTGAACGTATTTTAAAAATGTTTCTTCCTTTAACTCCCATCTATCCTACCCTCTCAACCCACACCCCCTATATCTTCTCCTTGACTACCAATACCAGTAACAGCCGCATCCGTTTCGTGGTTTCGCGATGCACATTCGTTTATGCCCAGGACCGGTCTCAACCGTTCTTAAAAAGATTCGTACGGTTAACCCGAGTGAAGATTTTCCAATAATCCACCGCTTTGATGTCTTGCCCGCGAACGCCTGCCGGCGGTAACGCTTCTGAACTTTTATTTTAGAACGACGCTACCGAATAAAGGTTGGAATGACGAAGCTCGAAAGTAAGAATGTTATTTTCCTTTGAGAAATTCTGTGAAAAATTCTATTCTATTAGAAAAATATCAAGAAAAAACTACTATCTATCTATCTATTTTCGTAGACAGATAGATAAGCAAGTAGAACAATTTTTTAATTTATAAACGAGACAGATATATGTAGATATACGTACGTAAGGATATTTCACTAATAGATCGACAAATTTTAAGGGTGGGTTCTTATTTATTGTAAGGATGAATAAAAGGAAAACAAAAAATCGTATAAACGCGAATCTTCTTTTTCAAGTTAATATTTGATATGTTAACTTGAATATATAAATATATTTTTTTTCGATATATAAATATTTATTTATTATTGATATGTAAATATTTTTTTTCTTTCTTTTATTAATGGATTTTTTATTATTATCGTTTTTTTTTTTTTTTTTATTTATTATCGATACAGTTTTTTTTATTGATACAAAGTTATCTCAAAATCATATCGTCGATTGGTGATAACAGGATATAAAGTATTTCGATAAATTTTTCAACGATTTCGACGATCGATTCAACGATCAACGCAGAGGTAAGCATTATTGTAAAAAGAAAATTATTTTCAATAATTTCCGTAATTAAACGTTACAGTTTTGAAAAAGAAAAGATTTGTAACTTGAGGAAAATGCGTTTCCGGTGTCGCATTTATATGATCTCTTTTTTCATTCTTACAGTGAGTAGAACGTGCTCTTAAAATTAGGTGATCTATTTTTGAAACATCCTGTATAAACTGTTCCACGTAATGTATTACGAATATATGAAAACGCAAATGTATTCAAGTCTGTCAAATAAAAAAAAAATAAAAAAAAAAAAAAAAAACAGAAAAAAATCGTCGAACGAATTGAAAGAATTTGATTTCGTTAACTTTAAACGTCATGTATTACTTCAAATCTTTAATAAATAAGAATTATCTTATGCGACAATAAACGTTTCTAACATTAAACGTCGATCCTTGTCTACACGTTAGAATTAAAATTATGGGTTTAAATCGGGCACAAGGTAATCTGTATAATTCGTAACGAAATAAAAAAAAAAATCTAAAATGTCAAACGTCGGATAATTATATAATAAACCGAACAAACAAGGCCCCTTCCCGTGATCGTTTTGCAAACAATAATAATAATTAATGGAGAGTTCAAATAATTGGAGTTTTATCGTATCACGATTATACGATAATGACGATAGATAATAATTATACGTCGAGCATAATTGGAATAATAATAAGTGTAACGAGTATAATATAAATACCGATAATAATCTGAAATCATTAAGATTCCCGAAATCAAAATATTTTACGTATTGTCAGTGCGTTGGACGAAATTAAAGAAAGGAAAAAAAAAAAAGAAAAGGAAATTAGAAAAAAAAAAGAAATAAAGTAAAATAAAAAAAAAATAAAAACAACAATAACAACAACAACGAGGAATTATACGAGTAAACGCGCTTCGGTGTTTATCGCTGCGGTCTTATGAATTTAAATTAGGTATTATCGCTTTTACCATGACTTTTACAACATATAACTTACATTAGTTGTGACAGCTCGGTGACGGCACAGAAACCGCGAAACGACTCGAACGGTATGCGAGTCCTTTTCGACTCCGGTCGAAAGTTAACCACGAAGGAATAGTGAATACCGATCGTAAATATATATATATATATATATATATATATATATACATACACCGCTTGCTCCAAATACTTTTCCTCGAGTACCGTGAAAGTGGTTGTCCTCTTCGTCCTCGTCTTCGTCCTCGTCTTCGTCCTCGTCCTCGTCCTCGTCCTCATCCTCGTCGTCTATCATCGTTATATTTCGTCGTACTTCTAACATATCAGATCGCTCGATGATCGGATAGTTAGGGGATGAAAATAGGATGGAATGCGATGAGATAGAAGAGGGTGGTCATTAATCAGCTAATTATTATTATTCGTGGGTACTCGTAGAGAATATGTTTCACGTACGATGTACGAGACGAGCTCTACCCTTTCACGATGTGTATCCCGTTAAGTATCAGTACTTTTGCTACGGTACTCGAGGGTAGAGTACCTTGTTACAACACTGTTCATATACTGCCAACCGAAGGATTCCAACCGTGTTTACCCTACAAGTCGGTACTCTACTACCGCATAGGCGCCGCATCGTTTCCAATAAGTAGATATCATCACTTTCACGAATTAGACGAGTAATTAGTAAAATGTCACTCGTCGCGTGTCCTTACGGTATCGTGATCTTTCAATTGAGCGGTATCATTTTTCTCGGGTACCTCAGACGTAAAAGACAAATTTTATTATTGACTAACTCAAATGGAATAAATTAGTATTATATATATATATATATATGTGTATGTATGTATGTATAGGTATGTATATATACAAGATGTCCGTCCATAGAGATGTCCGAACAAATATATCGCAACTGGTTGAAATTACGAGAAAGTTAAAATTAAGAAAACATTTATAAGAAAGACTTCGAGTCAGTTCTAAAGTAAAAAATTTCTTTTCTTTTTCTTTTTTTTTTTTGTTTTTTTTTTTTTGTTTTTTTTTCTTTTACTTCTGACCTTTCCGACTTACGAAGGTCGATATAGTCTCTTTTCCTTTTTCTTTTTTCTTTTTTTTCTAATAGACACTTATAATTTTTTTATCTGCTCTCACATTTGTATACCAATGGTCATTTGCAATGGAAATTATAGGTATCTGGCAAAAAGTCTTTACTATGCACCGTTTACGAGATAATTGGCATCTTAACGACTGACTGACAGATTCATACTCTAGTGCAATTCATATTCCATGCTATAAAATTACATTGTTTTCAAAATCAAGCAGTCGTGTATTTATTTATTTTATTTTATTTTATTTCATTTCATTTTATTCTATTCTATTTTTTTTTTTTTTTTGTTTTCTTTTCTTTTTTAGTTACAACCGACACAAGAATAAATCTACATACGAACGAATCTCACGATATAATCAACGCGATTGATTACTCGATAATAATTTTCTCATCACGAATGCACTTTCCAAGATTTTACTTACATCCTCGCATTTATTTCAAGGAAATCATAATAAACCTTTTAAAACAAGGCCACCTTTTTTTTACCCTTAAAAAGAGAAAACAGATCACTTCTTTTAATACTAAATATTTGAATAATTTTAATCGAGCATAATCCTTCGATCTTCCTATATAAAAATAATTCGTAAGTATGTTACCTAAATATTTCAACGAGTCCTTGACATTGTAGAATTTCCAAACGTGTTCTTAGCTTTCCATCTTTCATTCCACATACCTCGTTAAGTTTATAAAAAAAAAAAAAAAATAAATAAATAAATAGATAAAAGAAAGAAAGTAAAGAAAAAGAAATGAAAAAAAAAAGAAAGAAAGAAAGAAAGAAAGAAAAAAGAAAAGAAAAAGAAAATTCGTATGTCCTACACGAAAGAGCGATAGGAGATAGAGACGCTTGGAAACGATATTAAAAGTAAAGAATTTGTTTCGTGGGACATGAGAAATGTATACGAAGAACGTGAAAGAGAAAGAAATAGAGAAAGGAGAAAGATAGACAAGCAAAGAGTCTTCAGCATTTGAGAAAGAGCGGGATCTTGAAACGGTGCCAACTACCGAGTAAGAACCATGCTACTTCCTAATGTAACTGAATTTAATGAATCTTATTGTTAGTACACGCTAAAGTGTCGAGCTCGTTGACCTCACGACACGAAGAGAAAGAGAGAGAACACCCTGGCAGCGACGTTCTTCGAACAGCATCTTCATCGTTGTCGCACGTAACTACGACGTTACTAATTCCGGATTAGAACTTTACCGATAATTAATTTACCACCATCCGCCAGTAATTATACACCCACGTCGTGTTCGTTGTCAGACTTAAGGAACGTGAATAAATTATTATTGGAGGCGTTTCGAAATATAACGTCGTGTTGTTTTCTTTCTTTTTGTTATGTTTTTTAATCGTTCTTTTGTCTTCCTTTTTTCTCATTCATTTTTTGTTAAGCTTAATAGTCTTGTGATCGTTAATTAACAGCTCGTTAAAGTCGTCACTCGTTATCGTCGTCATCGTCGTTGTTGTCGTCGTCGATTCGATAATTAATACAACGAAGATGAGCACTACCAGGACACATATTTTACTCGCCTTCGTTGTCCGTCAAAAGGCTCTTGACTGGTTGATAGATTCTTGTATAGTAACGAGAAACAGCTCGTCTTTGAGTAGCCCCGTAAGACGACGTTATTGTTGTTGTTGTTATTATTCAATAGCTAGAACGCCTAGCTACTCTAACAAACTCAAGGACTAGACTCATTCATCTACAAGCTACAACAGTACTCTTATTGTAAACACGAATCTTTTAACTCGGATGATTCTCTGATCTCCCTAAAAAAAAAAAAAAAAAAAGAAAGGAAGAAAAGAAAACTTGGAATGATAAGAACAAGGGAAAACATAAAAGAAGAAGAATAAGAGCAAGAAGAAATGAAAACAAAGAATGATCTTTCGTCCTTGAAGAATATCGATCGATAACTTGTACGTATGAAAAATCGATATTATATATTCGCATGAATAAAAGAAAATATAGAGAGATACCGAGGGAAAAAACAGAGAAAGAGAAAGAGAAAGAGAAAGAAAAAGAGAAAGTTCGATTGGAGTTAGTAAGAAGAAAATTTAGAAGGATCGAGTAAACACCAAAGTAATTGAGAGAAATCATAAAGAATTTTCTACTAAATTAAGTCACCCTCCATTGAGATGGAATTTGCCTTCTCTCTCTCTCTCTCTCTCTCTCTCTCTCTCTCTCTCTCGCTCTCTCTCTCTCTCTCTGTTTTTCCTTCGCGACGACATAACCGAAATGGAAGTTTTCCAATAAGAAAAGAAAAAAAGCTAATCAGACGTCGGTTCTTCCGAGATATCAGACTGAGCTCAATGGTCCGTGTACCTGTAAGTTGTAGATATGCCTCTATCAGCAGGTCCTGCACCATGATCCTGGTTTTCTACTCTATCCCTCTCTCTCTCTCTCTCTGTCTCTCTTTTTCTTTTTTTTTTCTTCTTTTCTATCCTTCCTATTTCTCTCTCCTTCTATCCTTCCTACTTTCTTTCTTTCTTTCTCTCTTTCTCTCCTTTTTTTTTTCTTTCTTTCTTTCTTTCCCTCGGCCGTGGCGTTTTTCAGAGAGATCACGCGAGATTGCTCCATACGCAATGTACCGTGTCGAGCCGACCCTGATTTCGTTTTTCGGTCTTGATTCTCGAGCCAACGTAAGAGTGTATCGTAATTTTAAGAAAAAAGACAAAAAAAAAGAAACGAAAAAAAATTTATATATATATATATTATAGAGAGAGAGAGAGAGAGAGAGAGAGAGAGAGAGAGAAATAATGGTTTACTTGATACTAACTATATTTTACGAAATATGAAGAACGTGAATATATGAATACTGGATGACGATTGGAGATAATAAAAGTTGTGATAAGAACAAAAAACAAAGTGAAGGAAAAAAAAGAGTTGTAAATAACAAAGAATAAAAAAGAAAGAAAGGAACGAAATGAAAGTGAATCGAAGTAAAGAAGAAACTATCGGACATAATTATAACGATTTCGAATTGTTTACAACGTTTTATAAACGATTCGGGATATTCGATGATTATATATTTTTCTCTTTCTCTCTTCCTTTTTTCTTTCTTTTTGTATAGGTTTACAATTACGTTGAAACGAATATAATCCTTCGTAAACAATGTCGTATTAAATAAATCCAAGATATTACATTGAATATCAATTATACAAATTATTGTATCGTATAATTAACATTAATAAATGATTAGAATCGAAATCTTTATCTTAATAACGAACGATTGTTCGTATTATTTTATCTACGATTAAGAATGGAATGCATTATAATTACAAAGGGAAAAAGTACGAAAGATAAAGGATAAAGAAACGAAAGTTAAAAATGAACCCAACGAACGTTTTCTGATAATCGTTTTTACGATCGTTTAACGCGTCATGTATAAAGATCAGGATTCGAGGAATGTATGTCCCATTCTTTATCTCGAATATTTTTCAAGCTGAAAAAACGAGACGCGTGACTCACGCGAACACCCTCGAAAGAATGAAGGATTAGTTTTACGAGAGACGCGACAAAGATACGTCCTCCTTATCGTTAGAGCAATAAGAAGGAACGAGGTAATCCGTCGCTTTACAAGGTGGGATAAAGGTTTGTTAAGGGTTATATACCATGTAAATAGGCGGGTACCTTTCTCTCCAAACTTTCCTGAGAATAGATGACATACTATCGGAAGTACTTTCCTACGGTTAAAATTTCTATCGATCGGTTAAGTACTTTATTTAAAAAAAATATATATATACCTAATAGAACAATTCAAATATTTGAAGAACTATTCAGAGAAAACATATCATTTGTATTAATCATAAAAGTATTCTTTATCACGAATAACTATGTCGTATCGTTCATTGATTCAAAAATTTATTTCTTCTTTTCTTTTATCTACGTATAACACGGGAAATAAATTCTATTATAACGAATCAATTAAAAATTATTATAGACGTATCGTTTATTGTCGTATAAAAAATATGTTAGTCACGTCTTATTAGACGGATCATTTGAATTTTATCTTGTATTAATTTCAAACGTATTAATATCACTACATCTACATAGAGCATATACAAGAGAGCATAAGATTTACAAATTTTCAAACCGATCGTATCTTTCAGTACGTACAAACATTACTAAACAAAAATTAACTCTCTCTTAAGAATGGGAAATATATATTACTAAAAATCTGTATTATTAACTCGATCAAATAAAACATACACGATACGAAACATTTGAAACGATCGAATAATATACCATTCATCAAAAACTTCTTATATACGTTAAAAGCATAAAAAGTTTCTCGTAAAAGTATCGATAAGTGTATCGTAATATTATTTGACATTAGCCATCAAAGATGGAAGAAGAACTTTTATCGTCACAAAAAAATTCACAGAACGTCACAAAAAATCGAAAAGTTACTTTCACATACGTACGTACGTACGTACGTACATACATACGTTGAATCATCGTCGTCATCGTCATCGTCGTCATGGATGTGGACACGTACGTGGAATAGGTCCAATGTAAATGAAGAAGATCACTTTCTATCTCTATTTCTCTTTCTCGTTGCTCTCTTGAAGGAGGCGTCGAGGGCGCGATTTATCGCATAAGACCCTCTCGCGAAGAAAGAGTAGTCCTGACGTTGCTCGTTAATTTTCGTCGCACGTGTACCGGCGCTTTGATCGCGCGGGTATGCTAATTGCCGTTCGCCGCCCACTTTCTCTCTCTCTCTCTCTCTCTCTCTCTCTCTCTCTCTCTCTCTCTCTTTCTCTCTTTCTTTTTTCTCTTTCTCTTTCGCTCTATAGATGAGAGATAAGAAGACAAGAAACACGCCGGATGTTCTTTGCCAGGACATATCGAGCAACATCATTCGAGACAGAGGAAGTGGAGTTACGATTCAAAGCAAAAGAAATTCAATTCAACCTTGGCATCTTTGTTTCTTTTCTTATTTCTTTTTTTCTCTTCCCTTTCCCTCCTTTCTTAATTTTTTTGTTTTTCCTTCAAAAATACGTACCACGATATGATACTGTGCACAGTATGATTCGAATACGAGGGATGATCGTATTTGCTAAATCGATCTAATTCAAACATCGAACTTTTCGTGTTATAACGATCGTTCGTTCGTTCGTTCATCGTATCATAAATTTTCGAAAGATCTTCCTTTAGGAATATCATCGTTAAATAGAGTAAAGATAGAGATATGAAGAAAAGATATAAATATTCTTAAATAAAAGTGTTCGTTCGAACGATTAAAATTACAAAGATTAAAAAAATGTCACAGTTACAAAGAGGAATATGGAATATCAACTAGATGAGAATTGCAAATGATAGATATAGAGAATTAACGAAGTGGATGGATAGAAAGAAAGGACGATTATATATGGAAAGCACCGAAACTAAGAAGAGAAAGAGAGAGAGAGAGAGAGACAGATAGAAACAAGAAAAAGTGAAAGAAAAAAAAAAGAGAGAGAAAAAGAAAAAGAAAGGAAAAGAAAGAAAAAGAAAGATAGAGAAGACGATGAGGGGTTGTTGGAAGAGAAGGAAATACTGAGAAAAGTATCGTAAAGATAGGTGGCATACGTACATATATACCAATGTAAATATGAACGATCCATCCCGCACGATGTCGCAAACAGAGTGAAACTAGTACTCTATTTGATATCCCTGGGGCTCGAGGTCTGCACTTTCAGATTTACTGCGTGTGTATATGCCGACATGTGTACGCATTACACTATGTGAAAAGGAGGTGGTGGGGAGTTGAGTTGTGTCGGGGACCCCATACAATGCCGTTCCCGTGAGGGAAGCGTTGCATCCCCTAATTAAGATTGGCCTTGTTTCAAGCGGCCCGCGAAATGATTCGCCGATCTCCAGAGGCTGGATCGTACGATATACATACATATCCTATATACGTGTATATCGTATAACTCCACTGTATGTGTATACGTTGGATGGTGCGTGCTCTTATAGCGACCAATCTCTGTAAATCTCTGCGAACTCAGCCTTTTTCGAGACCAATCTACCCCCACCTTTACTTCCACTTTTTTCTCTTTCTTTCTCTCTTTCTCTCTTTCTCTCTCTCTCTCTCTCTCTCTCTCTCTCTTTCTCTTTATATTCTTCTTTCTTCTCTCGCATTAGTTTCGAATATAACGAGGTCATCGAGGCATTAAAAATACGCTTGCGAAAGAAAAAAAGAAATTCGCCGATTAATTTTCTTATCATCCTTGATGTTCCTCGCGAACGACTTCCTTTTTTTTTTCCTTTTTTCTTTCTTTCTTTCTTTCTTTCTTTCTTTCTTTCTTTCTGTTTTTTCTTTATTTATTTTGAGATTTACCAGTCCGGCGTACGAGTCTGTTTCGTTAATACGATACTCCCACGTTGCCCGAACTCCTCCGAGAAATTGAAATGACTTAAAAAGGATGTTGTTATCGAACTTGCCGAGTCTGCTACTTCGACGATGGTCTTCGTTGAGATGACAAAAACAATTCGTATGTCCTGTAGAAAATATAAAGAAAAAAGGAAAGCAACAGAAAGAAGAAACGAAATTACACGAAATACGTAAGATTAAATGTATCGTAATTGAGATTACGATTAATCGACGATCGTAAAAGTAAATAACATTTCGAACGAGATTAACGAGATTAAAAAAAAAAATAAAAAAAATAAAAAAGAAATAAGTAAAACAAAAAGTAACAATCTTTCTCATCGTTAAAATCCTCCCTTAAAATAATGACAATGAATAATAAAAAAAAAAAAAAAAATGAATAATATTATAACGTATAAAAAACATTAGAATTCAAGCTATCCCGAGAAAACATTTTTTCAAATTTTGTCGAGAGGTATCTCAGATTACGAACATCCACTCTTGTCAAGGAACGTCTTCGAACGTCAAACTGGATTCCTCCAAGCTTAGAGATACTTGACGGATATCAAGAGCCCGAGGATAACTAGAGGGTTGATCGGAATCGTGGGGGGGTTGATCCGCGGACATGGTTGTTAGAGACTGTAATCGATACTAATTAGCATGGTACAAAGTTACGTTCGAACGATGGCCGGCGGCGATTCGCATCGTAAATGCGAGCATTTCCAACCCCTTCTCTTTCTCTCTCTCTCTCTCTCTCTCTGTTTCTCTCTTTCTCTTTCTCTTCATCCACCTAACGTAACTAGCTACCTAGCTAGAAACTACCTACCAACTACCAACTACCATCTACCTACCTACCTACCTACCTACCTACCCTACTTACAGCTTTTAATACTAAATATAGTATACACGATGCACATCGTATTGTAGGCTTTTGAGGATTTATCCCTCCATTATACTGCCGCTCGTGAATGTTCTCGACGTAAATGGGCCCTATCGCTGTCACGTGGACAAAGCGCTGACCGACATGGTTATGACGGCAACGCGATACCCCTTTAAGTAATAATAATAATCGCGACGATAATGGTCGTACTTCGATATACCTATTTCTATGTGTATGTCAGTTCTCTCTCTCTCTCTCTCTCTCTCTCTCTCTCGTTTTCAATGCTTCTCGGTTTCTCTCTATTTCCTCTCTTTCTCTTCTTCAAATCCGTATATACCACCACCCCCGCAAACAAGCACTACCACCCCATCGCCTCGACGTCCCTCTCCCGCCCTCCCTCCCACCCCTTTCTGCTCTTTTCCCTCCACACCAATACCACTAACCTTCATCATCGCCGTCATAGTCGGACGACGCATCATCGGATCTGAATATGGATTCCTTTCTTTCCTACCGACGCTTTGTCGAGTTATTATTCGCCCTCGTGTCCTTCCCCGCCGCTACTACCGTCGTCACCGAGAGCGAACGAGCAACGAGCCTTATTCCCTAACCGTCTCGACTTACCCTTGGCCTTACCCTTCGAAAAAAAAAAAAAAAGAAGAAAAAGAAAGAAAAAAAAGAAGTAGAAAAAAAGAAAAAAGGAGAAAAAGCACGCTTGCTCTCGGGTATACTCGCGTCTACCGACTACGACGGAATCGCGAGACTACTTTAAAATAGTCGTCCCAATCGAAATATTCCATTTGTATTCCTGAGTTTTTCAACGAATCCTGACATCCAAGTTCGTCCGTTCGATCGACCCTTCGATCGTACGCTCAACACGCTCAATACGTATTTTTCATATTTCATTTATATCGATTTTGTAATTTTATATCATTCCGAGTTGATTTTAAACTGCGATTGACGTATAGGTTTAATTTCGATAATAAATGCTTGACGATTTTAGAACCAACAACTGTGATATTTCCAGCGATATTAATTAAACAGTTTAACTCGTTCAACAAGTACTATGATATATATCTGTTCGTTCTAAATACTACTTTTTTCTTTTCCCAATTTATAACATTAATTTACTATTCACCTCGTTAATTAATTTTAATATTTCATTGCGATTCGTTCGTTTCTGTTGTCTTAATAAAAAATAAAAAATAAAAAAGAAATATGAAAATAAGAAGAAAATACTTATCGATCTAAATATATACGATATGGTATTGACGATGAAAAAATCATTTAGATAAAAAAAATTGTAACGATCGTATAAAAGATATTGGTACACTTCTAGTTTAGGGATTGGTATATACAGTGCTAACGAAAACTTTAATTAATTTTTACTGCGGGTGGGGTGAGACAGGGGGTGTCTAAAAACGATCCCCCTCTTAACAGTCAAGGGTTAATATACACGAGTTTAGGACCGAAGTCAAGTCGAATATATATCATCTTGGCGATGAAGGGGCGATCGAGTAGTACAGAGAATATCACCCTCGAAACGTTCGATGAGTCACGACAATCGACCAACAGGATCCTCCTTTAGGCTTTACGATTTTCGTAACGCTTTTTTTTTCTCCCCGTTTTCGATTTTTACTACGGTCCTTATTTTTCCTACGACTATTACGATCCTTATATTTTCACGTTAATGGCCCCGCAGGCTTTTTTCCTCGAACAAGATTTGTCCCTTTAACTGGTATAGCCGTTCGACTGTAGTATCCATTTTTTCACGAGCACATGTTCGTCGTCTACAGGGTGTCTTTGGATAAATTTTGTAAAGGGAACTTTATTGAATAATTCAATTGTTACAACTATCACTTGAAGAGATGCCTTCGATCGATTAAATCACGAGCGATCGTATTTCAAAAAAAAAAAAAAAAAAAGAAAGAAAGAGAAAAAAGCTACAAATATTACAAACCTGACGTTTCCATTGATAAGTATATATCTACACGTACATACGTACTCACGCGTAAATACTACGTAATACATTGCAAAACTAAACCGACCGAGTGAAAAATATTTTACAACGCAAACACCCTATAGATTTACGTACTATAAACTACAACTTACAAACTTAAAGAAAGAAATTACTCCCGTTTATACTAGTTGCTTCTCGCATGATTTAACAACGAACCGTAACACACCGATACATAAAAGCAAAATATATGCATATATTCATAGAGCCGATTTGATCGTGAGTCGAGAGCCGTCCGTCTACACCATGCTCTTATACTCTTTCTCGCGTATCGATTGCAATATCGTGAACGCACCCATATCATTCTCTCCTCCTCTTCCTTTTCCTCCTCCTTCCGCACCCCCACCCTCACCCCCCCTAATTCTTCCTATCGTCATCGACGGAAGGGTGCTGCCACCTAAATCGGCTATTTGAGTGTAGGCTCAGCTTGACGGTAAACACGTTTCATGGATTTCTCGCGATACAAGACATAGATATATCTATCTAAGTATCTATGTATCTATCGTCGTAGTCGAGGATCAAACTGCGAATTTAACTTACGAAGCGATCTTCCTCGAAATAGTAATCCGAAGCAAGCTAGATATTCTTACTCTCTCTCTCTCTCTCTCTCTCTCTCTCTTTCACTCTCACTTTCAATCTCTCTCTCTCTCTCTCTCTCTCTTTCTCTCTCTCTTTATCCTTCTCTCTCCTTCGGGTTTTCCTTGGAGGTCCATGTATGTATGTATGTATGTATGTATGTATGTATGTACTCAGAAAATACACAGCAGATAACACGACGAAGATAGAGCCCCGGGACACGCGAGAGCCAGTGTATAGACCGTAAAAGCAACGTGGGACTCCTGGAAGGGTCGTAAACCGTCGTTACCAAACAAACCCCGAAATAGTCGTAGCGTATGGAGAGTTGAGAATCTCATAGAGAGGTGGTGGATATCCAAAAGAAGAGAGAGAGAGAGAGAGAGAGAGAGAGAGACTTTAAAACGTGAAAAGCGTTTCTTCGTTCGAAAGCAAACAAATGATAGAACGATACCAGCTGCTTATGTCTTCTAAGGATCCTCTTTTTCTCCTTTCTCTTCATTTTTTTTATTCTCCATTTCTTTCTACTTCTTTTTTTCCTTTTCTTTTCTCTCTCTCTCTCTCTCTCTCTCTCTCTCTCTCTCTCTCTCTCTCTCTTACTCTTGAGGAAAGATCCAAAATCTTTTTTAGGCTTCTTTTTTTCCCTTCGATTACAAGCACCAGCACTGTTACACGGTCACGGTCGCAGTACGTCCACTCGAGTCACTCTAAGGAATGGTCCTTGACCGGTCTCCGTCCTGTTAGCTAGATCGAAGGGTTTTAAAAGGGACGTTTGATGGAAACAGTCGTACGATTCCTCTCTTCCGTAATCTTACGTTATAAAAACGTTTCAAACTCGTCGCGTTAACGTATAAAAGGAAATGCATTATAAGATTACTGCAACAAATAAAATCTTGTAAATAATCATTCGCGAATGGGAGACAGAAGAAAGAGAAAATGATCGAAAAAAGACAGAGAGAGAGAGAGAGAGAGAGAGAGAGAGAGAGAGAGAGAGAAAGTATTTTTAAATGGTTATATTTTTTGTTTCATTTTCTTTTTATTTCGTTCTCTTAATAAATAAAAAAAGAAAACATCATGGCAAAGGTTCTGCGCTTTCTCTTTCTCTCTCTCTCTCTCTCTCTCTCTCTCTCTTTCTCTATCTCTCTATCCATCTCTCTCTTTTCAAATCAGGACACAAGCGATCTTCTACCCTCTATAATTTTCACTCCGGATACCTGCTCTAATTATAGGTAGATACTTCTGCGAGAGACGCCGCAGTAGGCATTTTTCTTCTTCTAGTAGCGCGCAAAGACAAGAAGTATATGTGTACGATGAGAATAAAAGAAAAAGAGAAGCTCAATCTCTTTCTTTCTTATTCGCTCTTCCTATTTTTTTTTCTTCTTTTTTTTTTCAGGTATCTGGGACTGGAACCTCGCTTGAGCGGATCGGTCCAGGGTGCTGGAGGCGGTACTGATGGTTCAGATGGACAACAGGGCTTGGGCCTAGCTGGTGCGGGTGTGATCGGTCCTGCTAGTGCCGAAAAAAATTGCAAAAGTGTCTATCTCAGCGTCAAACAACAACAGATTTGCTCGCGTTCACCGCCGGTCCTGCAAGTACGTTTTTCTTTTTTATTTTTGTTCTTTTTTTTTACGTAAACGTCCTTATGATCATCTGTGATCGCATAATCGTATGATCAAAAAGATTAAATTTTAATGTAAAGTGGTATAAATCCAATTAAAAAGTAATGTTTTTAATCTTCTTCTTCTTTTTTTTTTTTTTTTTTTTTTTTTGCTTCAACGTCCTCTTTACAACTACATGTTTTGTTTTTATAATATTCAGGTAAAATAAATATTAAAGTCAATAAAAGATGGATTTATAACATTTTCAAATATAATATTTCTTATAGGTAAAATGTCGTTTCACTTCAAGTTGATATTTCTCGTTATTAATTATCCAAAGAATAATATTTATATATATGTGTGTGTATGTACACAAACACACATATATATATATATAGACATACACATAGATTAAACATCTTGTGTAAGTTAATTCATATATCTTGCTTTTTCAAATATATATATAATAAGGAGAACGGCGCCAAGAGTTTTTAACGAGTTTTTAATGGTCGATCAAGCGGTTAGATGCGAAACGACGCATGATTACTATTTTCAAGCTGGCAAGGGTTCATCAAGGGTGAAAACCTTACCTCAAAGTCGACGCTTATGTTTTGCGTGTATATCTAAATCAATGGTGATAAATGTATATAAAAAAATGATATTGAAATAAAAAGATACAAATAAGACCGTCAGAAGAAAGATATACATGTATGTATATATCAACTACTTCGTAGTAGATCTGTTAATTCTGTCAGGTTGCATCTAAAAAAAGAAAAAATAAATAAAAAATAAAAATAAAAGAAAAAATATATATATACCACCTCAACAAAATATTCATATTTTAGGCGCAATCTGTATTTCAAAAATTCGTACGCGACGAATAATATTTATAAACAGATTCATAAATCTATCATACAAAGTTTTCAAATTATTCTCGAACGGTATCGACGATACCATCTAAAATCTCGAAGAAAGCAAATCGATAAACGTACTCGATAGATTCTCTGAACTATCCATGTACGCTGGGAAAGTATCGGCCTATAGTTGTTTCAATTTCAAGCGTTACGAAATGGAGAAGGGACGGAAAGATGGATACGACGAACGAGTTTCCAAACGTTAAGCCGTGGACAAATGATGACCGTCTCTTTAAAGAATTTCACGGCGAGTTATTCGAAAGAAAGGAAGAAAGAAAGGAAAGAAAAAAGAAAACAAATAAAAAAAAGAAAAAAAAAAGAAAAAAACACACACACACACACATACAAAACAAGAGAAAAAGATCCTTCGTATTTTCGTTGCACCGTAAAGCTTCTACTGGTGGATCCTGCTCCTTGATCATGAAACACGGTTTTACATTCCCAAAAATCGCGTTTACCTTTCTCTAATGCACAAATCCTGTCGGATGACCCGAAGGTGGAAGAAGAAGGTGGTTAGCAGAGGTGATGGTGGTCGAACGACTAGGAACCGGTGCCTAGGTAAACTCGAGACTCGATATCTCTTTGAACATTGCCGACCGTCCCGGTTTTCCGAGACTGACTGCCGACATTCGAGTCTCGCTCGGAGTTACCGACAAAAGAAACCGACATGAATATTCATACATCAAATAGGACACACCTACGACCGTTTCTCTTCTTCTTCTTCTTCTTCTTCATCTTCGTCTTCTTCTTCCTCCTTTCGTGGTACCATCATTTTTCTTATCCGTTGTTCTACTTGATCACGGAAATCGGAAAATATTCGATTTAAAAAAAGAAAAAGAGAGAAGTCACTTAATCACAAGTGTTAACCTTGATCGAATCTTCTAACACGGTCGATTCGATGGAACGTGTTATTAACGTGGTTTTTTTTTTTTTTTCTTTTTTTTTTTACATTTTAATAATAATCTTCAAGTAACAAACCGATGAGAATAAATATAAAAGAGATAAGATCGTATGACAATAAGATTGAAAATATTTTAACACGAGAATGATTTAACGTTGATCAAAATTATAAATGTATACGTTTAAATGGATTCTTTTACATACGTAGAACGTAATTTAAAATGATTAAATTTTAATTCGTGCGATTAATTATTATTTTTTTTTTTTTTTTGTCAAAGACCGTCGTAGAACTATAACGTATCTACGTAAATTTTACAGGCGGTAAGCGCAGGCACGAGATTGGCGATCGAAGAATGTCAACATCAATTCAGATCGGCCAGATGGAATTGTTCCGTCAGCCCGGACAATCCGGACAACATTTTTGGTGGTGTCATGTTAGTCAGTAAGTAATACCGAATATTATATTAAATTACAATGCATCGTTAAGACGCATAAAACGTCTTCTTCGTTCATACACTTTGTCAATCGTTTAGATCTAGTCCGATTCAACAAAACAAATGGATAAATGTATTATAACGAACGGTATATATAAATAATAAACATATACATTGCATATCATACTTATTATTCACTCATGTAAATAATAAACATATACATTGCATATCGCATTTATTATTCACCGATGTAAATAAGATACGTGAATTTATTATACGTATATTGATAATATATTTTACGATAAAAAATTTGTCTTGATTACCAACGAGATTTTTTTTAACGATCTAAACGAACGAACGAACGAACGAACGAACGCTTACAAATTTATAAAAATATTATTATGATATTATTCGCAGATAGCCGAGAAGCTGCTTTCGTTTACGCGATATCAGCAGCTGGAATCGCTTACAGCGTAACCAGAGCATGTTCAAGGGGCGAACTGACAGATTGTTCCTGCGACAATCGAATTAGGACCCGCCGACCGAATAACTGGCAATGGGGTGGCTGTAGCGAGGTCAGTATATCTCACTATTCTTATCTAATCGAGCGTTCGTTCGGTAAACGATTCAATTCCGAAATAATATTTATTAATCGTCGTCGAATTAATCGTTTGAATTCGTAGTTAATCGTTGAGTAAATTTTCTACTATAGGAAACTAGATCGAAACGAAATAGTTTCCGTTTGCAAAAAAAAAAAAAAAAAGAAAGAAAGAAAGAAAAATACCAGGAATACGAGTTCGATAGGCGATCTAAGGTTTCCCCTTAGGAGAAAGTTTCACTCAATACTCTCCCGTTGAGTATCATTGTTTCTGACGTCTTTTTTCTTCTTCTACTTTCTTTCTTCTTTTTTTTTTTTCTTCCCTTTTTCAAAGCTAATACCATTTTCCAATCCAGTGCACCAACGGATAGAAAGACTATCCGCTATGATGGCAGTGTAATGAGACGAAAATGAAGGTTTCTTCTTAGTCTCTTTGAAAATGTTTCTTCTTTCTTTTCTACTTTTTCTTCTTTTTCTTCTTTGTATAATACTCGTTCCTTGTTAAACTAATCGCGTACTTCTTTTATCTGCTTAACAAAGGAACGTGTAAACCTGTTGTTTATCGCTAAACAAAAATTGCTTATACGGAATAAACTATGTGGTTAGGACCTTTTAAAGGACTTAAAAATTGAAGAAAGAAAAAAAGAAAAGAGAAAAAAACTGAATATACAACAAAAACGAGTCTCCTTTACCATCTTTCGTTGCTCGTAGGTTATACCATTGTAGGGGGATTAGACGAGCTGCTTTTTAGGGATTACGTTCCCTCGCCCCGTTACTTTCGATACCTCCGGAAGCCCGCAAAGTAATGTTCCTCGTAAATTAAGGTTAAGAAACTAGTGTAAACTAACCACGGCGGACTTTCAAAACACGATTCTAAAGTTTTCTATACGTGAGTTTATACAGGGGATGAAATCGTTAATAAAATCCAACTTTGATAATGTCATCTATTAATTATGTCACGTGCGAAAAACTTCGTCTATCTAAAAACATATATTGAATAAATATTTTCTTTATCGATCAAAGAATCCTTTATAATTGAACGTTAAAAATAATTACGATATGAAGTCAATTCGTGCAAAAACAAAGCAAATTGTTAACATATTTTTGTTATCATTAATGCGACATGTATCGTTCTTTAAAATCGATAGTTTTTAAAATTCGTACATCTACTTCGTTAGCATGCATAATTATACATCTACTTACAATGTCTAACGAGAACAAATGATATAATTTTGCTTTTTCGCATGTTTACGTTCGGATTCGCGTACATAAAAAAATATGTATATATCGTGACGCGCGTGATAATCAATTAATCTCACAATCACACGCGTGTAACGTATAGTATTACGTGCACGACACTTCTCTCGAGAATCTCGAATCGATGACGCATACACAAACCAAGTGTAAACTATTGCACTTGTTACCCAGAACAAACTACGTTCTTGTATGGCTATCGCGAGAAGAACTAGCCAGATCCGTCTAAACCGGTTCGATGCTTCTGTCTCGATACACACTAGCTCGTAGATGTTTTCCTACTTTGAACGATCCTTAAGAGGCTACTTTGGTTCGTGGGTTCGAGAAAGTAGGTGATCTTCTGGAATTTGTTTTCTCACTGAAAATTACTCGACGTTTAAAAGAGGTAATTTATATTATATTTCTCCGGGATATATATACATACGTACATATATATATATATATATATATATATATATATATAAAATCTTTGTTCTTAAATCTTTTTAGATCAATAATCTCACAGAACTTGTCAAGAAAAATTTATCCAAAAATATTCAATGATTAAATAACGTAAAGCGAAGAGTTTCAGAGGGAAGATACAAGAAAAAATAAAGGAGGAATCAATTTTTTGTTTCTTCTCTTACGAAAGTAAAAAGTAAAATATGCATTACCTTAAAAGTTCGATTAAAGACTTACTCCGATGCATACACACACACACACACACACACACACACACACACACACACATATACATGCAACGATGATCGTTCAAGGAGATCGTGAGAGAAATGAAGAGTTAGAGGTTAAAGATAAAAAGAGGGTAGAGTGCTACCGTCTCGACCTCCCTCTCTAAGCGCGTAAACCTTAACCCTGGCCGAAGACAAAGCTTGTTCTCTAAACGGATGCATTTCGTGCGAACGGCTGACCCCTTGTAGACTTTGCAAGCTTACAACGGGATTAAGGGGGTTAAGCTTGTTAACTTGCAACAATCCGCCGTCCCCTTTCTCGTTCGTTCTTCGTTCTACGCATGGGTAGCGCAACACCAAGAACGATAGCGATGCTGTTGGTGATTGCGTTGGTGATGGTATGTTGGTGACGGTGTTGGTGGTAATGTCGAGGAGTTCGTCGCGTTTCCTCTAGGATTACCACCAAGAAGTATTGTCGTCCATTTCTCCTTCCACGTTCTCTGTTAAATCCTCGACGTCTTTGAAACGTCTCGTGGTCTCCTTAACGAGCCAGATCCCATGGGACAGATGTCTTGGACGAACGAGCCGACAGATTTTCGAGATAACGATGTTTGTTTTCCAACGTTCTCTTCCTACCAACCAGCGTTAGGAATCATCAGGCCGAAAATACTGCTAATTAATAAATCTCTTCCCTGTTGAACTTTTGAAATTTCGTTGAAATACACGTCAGGTTTTCTCGCAGCTCGGTTTATTAATTAAAACTCGATTAAAGTTAAACAATCGTTAAACAAAGATTTGTAAACTAAATACCGTCTATATCTATACTTACACAAAGTATGATATAATACGTGTCTACGTGGATCTTACTGTTTGCCTTTAGGATATACATTTTGGTGATAAGTTCTCTAGAGAATGGACGGACGGTGCTGAGGAATCAGTTAAGGAAGGAATTCTACATGGTGTCAAAGGATTGGCCGGTCAGCTTATGAGGAAACACGACAGCGAGGCAGGCAGGCGAGCTGTCCGTTCGAAAATGAAACGTATTTGCAAGTGTCACGGTAAGATCTTTATATTATCAAGTTAATTTCTTAACAATAAATACAGTATTATATCGTACGTGTAAAATGAAAAATATATTGCAAAGTTAAAAGAGAAGATATGGGTACGATCGGATCTTATCAAGATCTTATCAACGAACGCATACGTTCTATATTTCTTTCTTTTTTTTTTTTTTATGTTTATGTTTATAACATAACATTAAATAATATAGCCATATATTAATCAAAATAATATATTAACCATAAACATTTATCCATTATAGCTATTGTTAATTATTGCTAATTATCTTCTGTATTTTCAATCGATATATAATACGTCGAATATTCTTAGGCATGTCCGGATCGTGCAGTGTTCGCGTCTGTTGGAGGAGACTTCCAGCATTCAGAGAAGCCGGGACTGATCTCGCAGCTCTTCATGATGGGGCTGCATTGGTACGACTGGCTCAACGAGGCGGTAGAAAACCCGCAAGACTGAGGCCCGCGCAACCCGATCTCAAACGACCGAACAAGACGGATTTAGTTTACCTGGAGGACAGTCCTGATTATTGTGAAAGAAACATCACGTATGTTTATATATTTATCAACAGAATGATACGTATAAAACCATTAGGATTCGTGTGGAATATCTATTAGAGAAAAACAATTTACCAAAAAAAAAAAAAAAAGAGAAAATATTTTCTTCGTTAATAATTCAATGGCGTAAGTGATAAATCGATTAATCGACAAACGATATAATCGTTTTAAGTTAATTTCGAACTCTTTCTAAAAGAATTTTCTTATGGGAATATAACGTCGTGATTATTCCTATTTATATTAAGTCGTGTAGTACAAAATGTCGGATTTTTTTCGAATAGAAATGGAAATAGTTTTTTTTTTTCTTTTCTTTTCTTTTCTTTTCTTTTTTAATATCAAACAAACATTTTATTCATTCGTCGAAATAGACAACGTATGATTGTATCGTCTTTTACGAACTACATTTTAGAAAAAAAAAGGAAAGAAAAAATATTTCTCTCTCGAAAAAGTTCCTTTCTCTGGTTTCCAAACGACAAGAAGTCTGCATAAGCATTATTCAATTTCATTAACATTACGAAATTTTCCTCGAGGCTTTTTTTGTTAAATTCTACTGTAATAGAATTTTTCAAACCATCTTTGTATAATTCGTTCATTAACGTTAACGTTATCAAACAAACAAAAATTATTATCACGAGTTGCATGGGCTGCATTGCATACAGAGTTCAAACTCGTAACGAAAAAGAAAAAAAAAAAAAATACAAGAATTATCCTCATTTTCGCGTCATAAAAAATTTCTGCAAAGATTAAACGTAAAAACTAAAAAAAAAAAAAAAAGAAAAAATAGAGAGAGAGAGAGAGAGAGGGGAAGAGAAAAAAAAAGAAAAGACCCAAATAAAACTTTGCAACGAATCGATGAATCATTATTTAACTTTTATATAAAGTTCGCGAATATTATAATTAGAATGAATTAATCCGACATTTTATAATTTTACATATGACCTGATAATAATATTTTCTAATGGACCCATACCTTATCTCACGCTTCTCTTATCTCACGATGAACGAATATTGGTACTTAAAAGAAAAAAAAAAAAAAAAGAAAAAAGAAGAAGCAGCAAACGAACGGATTTAATCATTCGGACTGATCACAGGCTAGGTATTCCCGGAACGAGAGGAAGAATTTGCAATCGAACATCACCGGGTCTAGATGGTTGCCGATTGTTATGCTGCGGTCGTGGTTATCAAACAAGGGTAAGGGACGTCACAGAGAAATGCAGTTGCCGATTCGTCTGGTGCTGTCACGTGAAGTGCGAACTATGCAGACAGAGGCGCGAGGAACACATTTGCAATTAGAAAATAATAGAGAGACTTTAGTCAGGCAACTCCATGCAACATGACACCGTGTCTTCTTTTAGAAGAGAAATGGCTCATCATCGATTTCGAGGTAAATCGATAAAAAGATACTTATCGCACGATTTTTAACGTTGCGTTGATGAAATAAGAGAAAGAGGAACGAAATGATCGATACAAGGAAAAGGAAAGGGGATTGGGAAGCTAAGGAACGAGGGAGAAAAATAAAAAGGAACACACAAAAAATATATATATATATATATACCAATATCCGCCGCGAGAGGCTAGAAAATAAGAAAAAAGACGATATACCTACGACTCTGTTGAAAAGTGGGGAAAAGAGAGAAAAAGAAATAGAAAAAGTGAAAGAGAGAGAGAGAGAGAGAGAGAGAGAGAGAGAGACAGAAAGAGAGAGAAAGAGAGAGAGAGAGAGAGAGAGAGAGAAAGATAATGAAGAAGAAGATGAAGGAAAAAATAAAAAATAAAAAAATAAAAAGCGTTCTGTACCTGACAGTCAGAGTGTCGTAAATAATCCACTCTTCGGCAACGTTTATTTTAAGTTTATTTATCTATAATTTCGGATACTCAGGGTAATACGCTTTGTCCGCGCTGTTCTCTCGTGTATGAATAGAAGAAGAAAAAAGAAGCCATCGATAGACTGCGTGCATGCGTGCATGCGTGCGTGCGTGCGTGTGTGCGCGCGCGCGCCCGCCTAAGCGCGGACCCCTCGAGTTTCAGTATTAATAATGGTGTGGGTATGTGAGGAGGCGATCGTCGATATGGATACATACCCACGTTGGAGTTACGAACACGTGGCTCGTTATGCTAGTCTGGCTCTCAGGTGCAGCGTCGACCGCGTGGATATTGACAAATCGAGCATATGGAAATTGTTTATTAATTATAGGCACTAAGTCGATTGCTCGAAAACGAAAAAGAAATGATCGACGAGATCGTCGATTCATTCAATTCAAAATTATTTCTTTTTCATTCTAGAACGCAGAGTGTCTCCGTTTGAAACCGTACGTCTAAATATTTCCATTTTAAATGGGACGAAAGAATGTCACAGAACGAGAAATACAACAGGAACATTTTCTTCCTCTCTTTCACCTTCAAGGTCATTCTTTTGGATAATCGGAGTCGTCGGGTTTTTTCTTTTCTTTTCTTTTCTTTTTTTTTTTTTTTTTTTTTTTTTAAGATAGAGTGGTATATTTTTCGTGACAATAATATGATGGCTCGTGAAATCCAATATTTCAAAAAAAAAAAAAAAAAAAAAAACAGTGTTTGAGAAAAAAGAGTTAGTTCTAAATCGTATCGGTGTCAGATAAATTTTCATCGATTTTCATGCGAAACATAATAAATATTCGTAAATAACTCATATTGACATATTTTTTAAGATGTTAATGATCGCAGTAAACATCACTTTTTATCTTATCCCAAGAGATGGCAATTTTTTTTTATTTATTTATTACCTAATTTATAAATTTAAGATCACACTGTGCGACTCCTTTATTTATTTATTTATTTTTTTTTTTATTTCTTATTAAAGACATGATCTTTTTTATTCCGGGCCATCTTGTAATCGAAAATTATTTTTTCATGAGCTATGTACTACGCTAACAGAGATATATACCATTCTATCTAAAAAAAAAAAAAAAGAAAGAAAGAAAAAATTATCAATGACCTGAATATTTTAAAAAGAAAAAGAAACAGAAAAAAATGACCTTAAAATAAAATGCATTTCGTATCATTATATCTTTCCCTTTCAAACGATATAACGTTGTTCTACAATATTTTTTTTATCCTCCGAAAAAAATATTTAGAGGCGTTCGCGATTTTAAATGGGATACTCTGTATACTCTCGATGATAGACATCCGATTAAAAGGAGATATATATGTATGCCTATACACTATTACTACTACGTTGAATGTATATGTATGTATGTATTATCATTATAATGGATCTTTGAAATATTTAGAAATTTTTTTTTAATTTTAATATCGAGTAACTTTCTTTTAAATTATAAACCAAAAGAAGAAAATAGAAAAAAGAAAATTACCAATCAATACTCAGTATGACGTTTCTAATAGAAAAGAATACAATTACTAGTTTTAACAATAAGAACTTCGACTTTAGCTTATTGCTTTTAATGATAAAAAAAAAGCCTTTTTTATATAGTACATTTACAACCATTAAATATATGCATTTTGTAGATTATAATTTTCATACCTTCGATAGTTTTCGTCCAAAGATTTTTAATATCTTAATGAATTATTATTTCACAAGACAAAAATAATTTTAAAGAGACTTTTTTACGAATATAATTTCCTTTTTCATTGCATTCGAATATTTCATATATAGTTACGTAGATATCAACAAATTGCATATGTTACTCGAGATAGATAAGAAGAACTTTGTGAAAAGCTTACTTTACATACATATCTTGTCACAGTTACGACTAATCGCACCGTGACATAGTTCATACGATAAATTAATTTCATCGTACATTCGATACTTTCGTTTAACCAATTTGAAAAATATTATTTGGTTACAAATTTCTATTTCTTTCTTTCTTTTCAAATTTCTACGAATATGAAGGCATATCAGAGCTTTTGTGTTTTCATTTTTAACGATGAACCGTCCTGGTATGCTCGTCCGATGATATATACCTTGAATAGAAGTGACTATTTACCATCGCAACATTAGAAGCTCGAAATATTAATTATGCAATATCCACGTGCGAGATGAAAGACAGAGAGAGAGAGAGAGAGAGAGAGAGAGAGAGAGAGAGAGAGAGATGGAGAGAAAGAGATAGAGAGAGAAAAAGAGAAAGAGAGAGAGAGAGAGAGAGAGAGAAAGAGAGAGAGAGAAAATGATAAAAAAAAAAACAAGAAGAGAGTACTCGCATATTAATACACACACACACACACACACACACACACACACGGACATAGACACACACTAGTGAGTCTTATCTATTAAATTAAAGAAAAAGAAAAAAAAGATAAAAAGAAAACAAACAAAAAAAAAAAAGAATCATTAAAACAAAAAGATCTCTAAAAGTGTAGGGTATCTTTAATGTATGCCAATGCTCTCTAGCGCCTAGAATTTTGTCTTTAACGTTAAAAAGTAAGAATAATCGTAACGCTCGCTGCCGCACTCGGCGTAATTAAAGAAAAAGAAAAAGAAAAAGAAAAAAAAAAGAAAAAAGAAAAAAAAAAGGAAAAAAAAAAAAGAAGAAAAAGAAAAAAGAAAAGAAAGGTACGATTCGCATGTACGTTTTGAATGAAGTATATGAAGAACTATGGTAGATTTATAGTTCTATGAAGAACTATGGTAGATTTATATGAAATGCTAGGATTGTCCATATCGTTCACGTTATGTCAGAGATGGAAAAAGGACGAATGCGAGACGTCAAATCGTGTCGTCATCGTCGTCATCGTTGTCGTCGTCGTCGTCGTCGTCGTCGTCGTCGTCATCGTCATAATCATCGTCTCGAATTTATTCTCGTCTCGAGCTCGGAACACTTGTAACGTGAAGGAATCTGCCAATGAATGAATGTAAATAATATCTTATCTCGTATTTAGCTTTTACGTCCAGAGATCCGTGTAACTGTATATACGTAAATATAATTACACAACCGCATTTTCGAATCCTGCCCAAGCACGAAACGAACATGTTCTGTGAGTGAAAAAAAAAGGAAAAAAAAAAGAAAAGAAAAAAAAAAATCACGATTTAAGACTCGTCTCGCACACGTCACCGCGAAGGAGATATATATATATATATGTGATATATAATATATGTATATTATACACACATATATATATATATATATAAAAAGAAGAAGTAGTAATGAACATACGACACAAGTTTAACAGGAAATTTTTCAAGCCGTTCAATCACTGTAAAAAAATTTTTCAAAATTAACTTCGTTAATTTGATATAAAAAATTATGTTTTCTAATAATTTTTGCAGAAAAAAAAAAAAAAAAAAACAAAACAAAATTAATAGGAAATTATCGTTAACATCGATCGAGCATTCAATTCAAATTGAAAATCTATATTTATTCGTGCTAATTAGTTTCTCCAATCATTGACAATTTCTAATTCTTGTAGATCATTAATTTTTTGTTGAAAATTATTGGAAACATTTTTGATCTTACATGTTATTTCAAGTGATTGATAAGCTTTACATTAGATGTAAGACAGGATAAAGGTAGATGTACACTTTTTGTGATGGATACCTTCTTATAGTTCGTTTGTATCATCGATCATTTTTCCACATCGAATCGAAAGCATCTTTTTATATATACAGCCTCTGGGACTTCGTTTTATTCATTTTCGTTTATCTGAAAATATCGAATCAATTTTTGTATAATAAAAAAAAAAAAATCCGTATGATAGATTTAAAGAGAGACAAAAAAGAAAGGGCAATGGATTGATCCTTTTCCGTATGATTTAAAAACGTGAATTGCGTTTGATGATCCTATTTTAATATAACATTAATTTTTATATTGTTTATTTTATAACACAATTGAAAGATCATCGTATAATCAAAGATAGCACGATAAATTTTTGATTAAGATTGCATCTCGAAACATTCCTTCTTCGATTGTTCGTACGAAGATATACTGTTAAATAATAAGTGCTTCTACTTCTATTCGTCTTTGATATATATATAAAAAAAAAAAAAAAACTATCATAGAAAACAATCGATACGTGACAATTTTTTTACGATTAAATGAAAATGGGAAAAAATTTTATATATATATATATATATATATATATATATATATATATATACAAACTCAATGGTTTGACCACGAGTAAAGGAAAATCTAATAAGTCTGAAAAATATTCACATTTCGTACGTTTGTAACTACTTTCCACGTGTTTTACGTGTTATATACGAGCTAGAAATTAAAACTTTACAAAGAAAGAAAAAAAAAAAAATAATAGAATAAAAACGTCGATCCATATTGCAGTATGCGACCAATGAACACCGAATTAAACGTCGCCGATTCGTTTTTTCCTTTTATATGAAAAAAGAAAAAAAAAAAAGTAAAAATAAAAATAAAAATAAAAATAAAAAAAAAAATAAATAAATAAGAAAAAACGAAACAAACAGAAACAACCTAATCGCTAATTTAATTAGGATTGCGATCTTAATGATACGTTTATACTAGATACCTCTATTCGTCCGTATGTTTGTAAGACTCTATGATAAGACGCGTAGACAGAATAACGAGAAACTCGTTATTGCGCGTACGTCACACAGAGCCGCAGTATTGAGAAATTTGTATAATTTATTTTTCCTTATGATAATATATTACATTATATTCTTAGCTTTTCCAAAAGCACTAATTAAATAACTTCTCGTAAATATGATTAGGCCTCTCTCTCTATTAGAAATGAGATATACCATAGTTCGTAACATTTGTATATGTATGTACCTGTAATCCATGTGCATTTATATAAATACATATGCGACAAAGCGTCTATTGTGTTTCTCGCAATCGATTTTTTGACATACACTTACGATAAAAAGATATATATATATATATATAATATATACATATACATATATATATATATATATATATTAACGTTGATATCTTCCCTTTGATTTCCGCATTTTTTCCGACATTATAATATATCGGAATAAGAAACCAATGCCAGCAAATAAAACACCCAGTATGACACCCGTGCAAAGACCAACAAAGAATTGGAAATCCTCGTAGAAAGTATTTACGTGCGAAGGCGCAACGAGTAACCTTTTCTGATCATCTTTAGTCCTGGCGATGTAACGAAGCCAATAAACCAATCTATCCGATGCTGGATTTAATCTGTCACGTATAGCTACAGAAATTTTTCTAGCATTTTCACGATAATGCGTAGACGCATAAATCATTTCGATGAGAATAGTGATATCATCGCTAATAATAGATATTCGATCGTTATTAATATCCATCAAATGTGCGAAACCTAATTCGACGGCACGTGCAGCATTTTTAGATTCTTGATTATCCCTTGGGAAACATATTACCGGAGAACCATGAAAGGCAATTTCTAAAAGTTCCATATCGGCACAATGACTCAAAACCACACGTGTTCGACCATTACCTAAGAATTTATAATTATAAAATGATCGTTTTCCATAGATGACATAAATTATTCTTTGAATATCGATCGTACCTATGATATCTTGTCTATCAACGTTTTCCCATAGATAGAGATTTTTCGAAAATTTGTCCTCCTTGTTAAAGATCGATTCTCGAATTTTCCATACCATCGCTTGTCCCTGTCTACCCTGCGGCAATTTCTGTGCGATCTCTTCTATCAATAATTTATAATATTCGTCCAAAAGAATAACAATGACACCGAGTCTATGTTCAATAAGTAACTTTTGAAACTCTCCTGGTAGAGGCTGTGGTCCTCTACAATGATGACACCCGATCTATGACAACGTAATTTCGATGAATATGAGAAATTAAATATATGCGTAAATTTTAAACTCACCTCGACTAACATTTGCGTCAAGGAAGCAAACTCCATTCGTAAGATACTATCCGCTCCCCAAAATACTAAACGTACGTCGGAATACAGATCGTCTTGACTGATCTCTAAATCGGTTAAATGTTTTTTAGCTATACGAAAAGCCGGCGTTACAAAATTGCTTTCAATGTTTGAAGATATGTATCTCCATGCAAGATTGTTAAATATTCTAGACCAAAAACCATCCTTTAAAATCGGCAAAGCCACACCGCTACGTTCGAAGACGTAAATTTCTTCATAGGAATTTCTGGTTAATATAACAGGTATAGAATCGATTGATTTGATCCATGGTAACAAGCATCCGTCATGCCTGAAAACATAATCGTTCAATAAAGAATATTACATTTTCTAAAGTAAAGAAAGCAAACGACGAATAGTCAACTAACCACAAAGCAGGAAACAACGTTACAGCCGCTCGAAACTCCTGTACTTTTTTCGATAATTCTTGATCGTTGAATAAATTCTCGCAGAATTTCAATGCATTATTCTCCGAATAAATAGACTTTTCGTGAGATCCCTTTAAACGATAAACGTCGACGTCTAGAAGATTCTCATAAAGATTGTCAGTGATATTTTCAGGTACAACCAATGTCACGTCGATACCTTGATCCGAAAGTGTGTTTGCGAGTAAAGAAAGATCGTAAGCACCATCAAAACCAATAACCAAAACTGATAAAGGTGGTGCCGTTAAAGTTGAACCATGAACGAAATCGACCAAAAGAATAGATAAACAAGCACGAATGTACGTCAAAGAAAACATCTTCGAAAAATTAAATTTACCGATGTTTAATTTTCTTTTTTTAAAAGATATACAAACCAAGATCTTTTACTTCCGATGACCGGTGTACGAAAGAAAACGCCTTCAAAAAGCATTGCACAACAAAAATATGCGTATTCTATACGCGCAATGATACAACTATACGATGGCGTAGGAATACCATTGATCTTTGCGTAAAACGACCATTTAAAAACAACCTCACAATAATATTACATCAAAGTTGTCGTCTTAATGGGCGCGTCTGTTTATATCTTCCATTTGATACAGATACGTCTATATACATGATATATTATATATATATATATATATATATATATATATATATATCTTTTTTTCTTCCTTTTTTCCAATTCACTCGACACCGTTCGTTTTTCAAAATTAGAATTCTAAATATTCCTTCCATGATGGCCGTGATTACTTTATCCATATTTATCGAGATAGAATATTATCTTCAAATTTCTTCCGTGTTTTCTATTAAAACGAATAACGATATTGTTTCGAGACTTTTGATGACGTCCTTCAAGGTCTTTCGTAAATGTGAAAACGTACCATTAACCTGACTTTTCACACACTGATGTTGGCGCCTTTGTAACAGCGCCATCTGAGATGTTTTAACAATTTGAATTTATATTTTATGATATACTTCATGTTATTTGAAAAAATGCAGTTTCATTGAATCGACCAATGGCCTACGAAGCATAAAAGCTCTGTGTGTGTTTGTTGTGTATGTGTGTAATAAGCTATGTTCAAATCTCCATAAATGATCATCTCGACGAAGTAGGCAAACAAGTTACTTTGTGCGTTCTGCGCAAGTTGATCTGCGCAGGTAGTAAAATACAACCATTGAAAAGACACATGAGAATAGGATATAATATATAAATAAAATTATAAACTGCGCTCATTTACAAATATGTATCTATATAATCAATGAATATATTAATAAAAACAATATACGCTTATTTTATCTACATATACGATGATATGTTCTCTGTCCGATGTTTTTCGATTACACAAATAGCACGATTTATCTCCATAAAAAAAAAAAAAAAAAAAAAAAAACTAATATATTTTAATAATAGAATAACACAAATTTTTAACAATATATTAAATCAATAAATTTCTGACTGCTTTTACCTTCATTTTTTTTTCTTTTTTTTTTTTTTTTGGAGAAAATTATCTTGTCTACGTCTAAAAAAATTTTCTACCAGTCTGAGAAAATGTGATATCGTTTAAACTATAATATTTTTCGGCCTTTTCTCCTATATATGCAGTAAGATACATAAAAGTAAACAGTTGGACAACTTAATAACGTGTTCATGAAAATTTTACTATCTGGGTAAAATAGGGTAATTCGTATGGTTTAGTTGGCAAAATGTTTTGTATCGCATCAACGTAATATTCAACGGAAATAAGTGGGCTAGCATTCTTTGCTATTGAATTTATGCCAAAACTGAAAGTAATGTGTGTGTTGTATATTTGTTCGTAATAAATTATTAAATTTTGTTATTACTTGTTTCATACCGATGGACTGCAAAATATTTAAAATCGATTGACCTTTGTTTCCTTTGTATTTAACCAAAAAAGAGATTGGTGTTATTGTATTAAAGTGTTGTAAAGTATAACTTAACATAAAATATGAATTTTGGATTTGATGCTTCAAAAGCTCAAGGCAATGCCGCAACCACGACGAATGTGGCCACACCAACAGGTATATGCGTCGATGTTTTATTTTTTGATTAATTATTATACATTTAAATAATTATACATTAAGAGAAAGAAAATATATTTGTCATAATTAAGTGAATAGTGATTGACACAAATATAAATGAGTACAAACGTATTTAGGTTTTACATTTGGCATTACTGGAGCTGGTGACGCTGGTAAACAAGTACCATCTGGGTTAACAGTAACACCAGTTCAAAATAAGCCTGGTGGTCTTTTCGGATCTGGAATAACTACTCCAGGTCAAAGTACAGGTTTTACTTTTGGTACTACTTCAAGTACTTCTACACCTACCATCGGAGCAACGTTCGGTAGTACTGCAACAATTACTCCGACTACTGGATTTGGCGCATTCGGTGCATCCACATTGGCTAATTCTACAACAAATGCTAACACTCCTAATACTGCAGCACCTACAGGCTTTACTCTACAAGTACAAACACCTACAGTGCTTACAGGCGCAGAAGGTGCACAAACTTCTGCTGCAACTGGTCTAACTTTTGGAACACCAAGTTCTGTGGCACCTAGCACTACCGGGTTTAATATCGGTGGTATTACAACTACCGCGACGACTACTACCACACCTACTTTTACTTTTGGAAGTGCGACTACAACGACGCCCACGGTCACAGGATTGTCTCAAGATGCAGCAAAAACATCTACAATACAAACAGGATTTACGCTCACGCCATTCACTACAGCAGGATTTGGAATAACTAATACACCTGCTGCTACCACAGCTACAGGATTTTCTCTAAACGCTGCAACAACGACTTCTGCTGTGCCCATTTTTACATTTGGTACAACCGCCTCGAGCACCACTGGCTTTATGCTGAACAAAACAACCTCTGTTACTGCACCTTCAAACGTTGCAACTGTCACTACTCATACCACTTTAGGAACTACAACCACGTAAATAAATACACGTGTCACTCTATGAAATAGAAACGTTTTAAATATTGATATAAATGGATATTAATTGCTATCTTTTTTTTAGAGTTAGTTCCTCTGCTAATGCTGTACAGCCAGGAGCTATTAACTTCTGTCAACTTGAAGAGTCCATTAACAAATGGACTTTGGAATTGGAAGAACAAGAAAAAGTATTTGTAAATCAGGCAACACAAGTTAATGCATGGGACAAATTACTTATAACCAACGGAGAAAAAATAGTAACTTTGAACCAAGAAGTTGAAAGAGTTAAGCTTGAACAACAACAGTTAGAACATGAATTGGACTATGTTGTATGTATTAATATCATAGTGATTGTATAAATTATTACACTATGAGAAATGATCTAAATTTTTATTTTGATTTGTTAGGTTGGCCAACAAAAAGAATTGCAGGATTGTTTAGTACCTCTTGAAAAAGAATTGGCGTCATTATCTGTCTCGGATCCAGAAAGAGAATATACTTATCGTTTGGCAGAAAGTATTGATACTCAATTAAAACAAATGTCGGAAGATTTAAAAGAGATAATAGAACATCTAAACGAAGCCAATCGAATTCAAGATTCTAGTGATCCAATTGTACAGATTGGCAAGATTTTAAATGCACACATGAACAGTTTACAATGGCTCGATCAAAGAACAGCTCTTCTAACTCAGAAAATACAACAGATCGATCAAATGCATCAAAACTTTAGACAAGAAAACGAACGAAGTTTTAATTTAGCTTATAATTAATTATACTAAATGTTTTTATTTTTTTTTTTTTTTTTATTACATGTCTATGATTCATTTCTGATACAAAGAAACAATCATATCTTATATATTTTTGAAGAGGACTAAGAAAAAAAATTTGATTTAAAAAAAAGTAAAATAAATATACTTTTTATTTCATACCTTATAATTTAATTAATCAATTCTTATGTCGCAATCGCAGGAAGAAAATAGCGAACTTTTAAATATCCTGATAAATCTAAAAATAAATTCACTATTTTATTTTCCAATATATTACATCTTACGGAATTCGGATGAACTATGTCCCAAGATAAAAACGTTAAAAACTTTTTGACATCTATCGTAGCAGACACTGTGAAATTGTCTTCAACTTGGCTACAAGACCAAACTTTTAATTCTTGAAAATGCGTGGATACATTCGCGCTATCGGTTTCTACCCTTAAAACGAACATACCAGTTTTATCAGCTGTTAATGTTAATTGTGAACTCATGTTTCTCATTCTTTCTACAATATTACGTAAATACTTAAGTTGTGGCATATCTATGGATATCTAAAATAGATCGATTGATTAATATACAAATTCCTTTAAGTCTATAAAATGAAACTTACATCAAATTCTGGTATGTCAGGAACTTTGTAAACAGTCCATTCCTTTCGTGGCACGACTCTTACTGGCACATCATGAACACATTGTCTTGACTCCACGGTAGAAGATGATAATTCGATTTCAAACGTGATACAAGGTTGAAGTTTGTTCGTTAATTTCATTTTTACACTTTTTGAATGTAAACGAAGAGAACCTAGACTCCTAGCAAGCATCGCCGATTCAAATTCTAAATAAATTTCATTCTGCTCTTCGGAAACGCCACTCATGATATATTCGGTAAAGAAATGACTTTGAGATAATTCTGCCCATAGAACAGGTACACTATCATAACCTATATTGAAAGAAATTTCGTCCGTAGTTAATCGTAAAATACACTGTTTTGATATCCTTGAAATGATAGTGACAATATCTGAAAGAAAAAAAAGAAAAAGAAAGAAAATATTACATTACATATCTTTCCAAAACTTTTACTTCAAATCGATATTCCCGCCAAATTTCATGCGCGATTCATTTCAATATGTATCGGATTAAAATTATTTACGTAACTTCATTGTTCGAAATTTGTCCGCTGTTTTTACATTCTAAAGCTTATTTAACAAGTAATAAAAATTTTAATGATTACAATTTCTTTTTTAGGTTCGCTTTGATCGAAGGAAAATAGTAGCTTCGTTCGAGGTTATGTAGTTTAATGGTTATACGATAAAGAATAATAAACTCGAAGAATCGTAAAAGATGCTTACTAGTAAATTCTCGCATAGCTGTAAGGTCTATCATTCTGCATCTAAACTTCATCTTCTTAAGCTGTATAATTTTATATTCTAATATAACTAATCGATAAACATATAACAGAAAGAAATTGTTTACATGTTCTCATCGGTGTTCAACTTATAGAATACAATGCACACATACTATTGCTTTCAGCGTGTGTTTGTTTATTTATTAAATTACAAATACGTGTATTGTGTGTACGTGTATCCTAGGTAATCTTAATAGTCTTTATTTAAACAAGATTCAAATAAATACGTAATTTCATTTTAGTCGAGGCACTTTCAAAATGGTTTTTAAATGGATCTATTCCTTTTGCTTTATTTTCATGAAATACTACCTGTTATAATCAGAATCTGATTGGACGATACGATTAACACGGTATCGTTTGAAATTAGAAAAGATATTCTCGAATTTAAAACGATCCAAGTAAATTTTTGACGTAAAAATTTCGATTAACCTTTTTTGCCTCCTTTAAAAAGTTGCATTATTATTCGACATAAATACAGGCCGATAAACGATTTCAAATAATGGCGCAATTATCGTCATATCGTTGATATCGTCGAAAAAAATTTTTAAACGGCAATAAAGACGACGACGACGACGACTTTTTCACGATTTTTTCACTCAATAATTTATCTCGTATAGGTTATTAACAACGAAGACGAAAGCAACGTATAAATGATAATGTAAATCGATTTCCTCCGTAGCAAACGAAGATTATTCTTGCAAGAACGACGTACGTAACGCGTCGATCGATTAACTGAAATAGCGAATGGAACAAGGACGGTGGCGTGGTCGTCGTCATTGTTTGTCTTTATTGACGATTATCAATTTTCGTTCTCTTTAAATACGAAACGTTCTGGAACAGTCAATAATATTTATACTGTATCCAAAAAAAAAAGTCTATGTTTTTAAACACGAAAAATTTGTGATGTATATTATACAGATGCGTGTATATGTATAAAACATACGCATGTATAAAACAAAAACACATATACACGTACATTCCTTTAATAGCATTGTGTGACGATATTGCGATAGAGAAAAAAAAGAGAAAGAAAGAAAAAAAGAAAAAAAGAAAGAGAGAAAGAGAAAGAGAAAGAGAGAGAGAGAGAGAGAGAGAGAGAGAGAGAGACGCATAGAGATATACAGTAAGGGAAAAAAAAATTACGATCTAATAGTATGTGTGTAGGAGAAGAAGAGAGAAGAAAAGAGCGAGAAAAAGAAGAGAGATACATAGACACATAGATAGACAGAGATAGAGATTTTTGAATCCATGCTGTAAAGACTGGCTGGCTGGTTGGTTGGTTGGCTAGCTAGCTGGCTGGCTGGCTAGCTTGCTTGCTTGCTCGTTCGTTTGCTCGCTCGCTCGCTCGCTCGCTCGTTTGCTCGTTTGCTTGTTTGCTTGTTCGGCCTTTTACCGATTTCGAGTGACACACGCTTAAAGGGATACGTTAATCATAGGAAAAAAAGTACGATCGTAGTAACAAGTGTGGGGAACAGTAGTGGAAGATCTGTTGGATAGGAGGACGATAGAGGAATAAGTCGATGAGGAGGAGGAGGAGGAGGAAAAGAGGAAGTAACGCAATGGAGAACAGCGAGAAAGTGCGTACTGTTGAGAACGCTGATGGCGAAGCACCATCGTCTAGCGATAATTCTGATAGAGAAGAAACTTCTACGAGTTCTGAAAAAGAACAACGCGTTTCACCTTCGGAAGAGGATCCTTCTGTTGAAACTACCACAGATGAAAATCGTGCTTCGACCTCAACAGAAGAGTCGACTGCAACGTCCGAGGATGATTACGGCTGTGAACATTATAAACGGAAATCGAAGTTCGTGGTAATGATCCTTTTTTTCTTACTCTTGTAACGTTCTCTTCAAATCTTTCTTTTTTGTTTTCTCTTCGTACACGATAAATCATATTTTTGGCTTTTAATCGATTCATCCTTGATATATATTTTTTTATTATATATTTAATCATTCAATAATACTGGCTCTATGTATCTCTATTATATCGAGTAGGCTTAATAGAATTTATTAAGGAATTTATATACTAAGGAGTTTGGAGAGTTCTTGAAATTATATATCTGCTTTTATGATTTTTCTTCTTTTCTTTCTTTACAGACACCTTGCTGTAATAAGGTTTATACATGCCGGTTTTGTCACGACGAACAAGAAACTCATACTGTTAATAGGAAGGAAGTAACGGAGTTAATATGTGTTCTTTGCGATACTCGTCAGCCTGTACAAGCTACATGTCAAAAGTGTCATTGTCATTTCGGAAAGTATACCTGTTTAGAATGCAATTTATTCGACGATGAAGACAAGAATCAATATCATTGCGACGGCTGTGGAATATGCAGAGTTGGTGGGCGAGATAGGTTCTTTCATTGTGCCAAGTGCAACATGTGTCTACCAATTCAGCTACAAAATGGTCATACAGTACGTATTTCGATATTTATTTTTATGTGTCTGTATTGGTGTAACTCGTCTTTGATCGTTTCTTTCGGCATGATAATATAAATTTAATTAATCTCGATTGCAGTGCGTGGAAAATGTGTCGCATGCAAACTGTCCCGTTTGTCTAGAAGATATTCACACAAGTCGTATCCCTTGTCATATCCCAGGTTGCGGACACTTGCTTCATCGGACTTGTTTTGAGGAATTGTTACATTACGGTCATTATGCTTGTCCTACGTGTCAGGTATCTCTTTTAGACATGACAGACTTATGGAGATTTTTGGATATGGAAGTATCTTTAACACCAATGCCAGAAGAATACAGAGATTATAAGGCAGATATTTTATGTAAAGATTGTCATGAGGTGTGTAATAATAATTATCGTATTTCTAATATTTTGTAATATTAAGTGTTTTATTTTATAATATTTAATATCGTATCGTCAAAATTAGAAGCAAAAGGAAAACATTCAATATACGTCTCAATTTAAAAGATAAAAATTTGCACATTCGTGGCTCTCGTATAAAAGGGACGATATTTTATAATTATTACACAAAAATGATGTTTTAGGAATCTACTGTGAAATATCATGTTGTTGGACTAAAGTGTTTAAATTGCGGCAGTTATAATACCTGTAGAGTCAAGGGATCTCCATCACCAGGTAAAATAAGAAATTTGTTATTATTCTATTTTCTGATATTTGAAGATAATAATGTAATATTTCTTTTCTCATTAGATGATAATGCTTTGGACGAGGCAGCTGGTGGTAGTAGTACGGATAACGTCGAGCAGTCTCAGAGATAGAGTTTTAAGTATTAAAAGATAAATTTATTAATTTGCAATAGAATGCAGAACAGGTTTAATGAGGTAACTTTGGAGCGCCATTTGGAGCAATGTTTCCTCAAAGCAGCATTCCTTAATATATTCCATTTTCTTGTTGTTTAACGATATTTTGAGATTATTATTTCCAATTTAAAATTTAAAATAGATAATGACCATTAAAAGTCACACAATATGTTCGCTGTTCATTTGAGCATGTGTTAAAATTTAGAACATAATAGGTACACTAATTAGTTCGTTTTAAGATCGTATTCAAATACATCAATATTGCTGAAATAAGCTTTACTGGTCAAGCCTTAATAGAAGCTTATATCAAGGAGCTAAGGAAAAACTAAATGCCGATATTTACTTCTTCCTACTTGCTCTGCAATATTAATAATCTATATTTATATTCATCAAAGAGGCAAGGTACAAATTATGATCATAGTCCGGGTAAAGTCAAAAGAAATATACCGGCATATGCTCCAGTATTATGTATTTGAAACTGGTACGCATTATTAATCACGATAATTATTTGTGGCTTGTTACTTTTAAATTGCATATATGTTAGACTGGAGGTAATATGACAGATCTTGTTATTTTTAAGTTGGATGTATATTAGACCGAAGGTAATATATAAATTGTTTTTGTAATATTGTTCCTAGGTAGCAGAATTATCAGTAATATAACTCGTAAGCCATTATTGATTCTATAAATTGATGAACTCACGTGACTGGCACTAAGAACAGCTAATATGGATTAAGCTACTACTAAGAAATCTTTCATTACGTGCAAATATTGCAACAATGATTTGACGTTTTCTTAAGCGTTCTTTTTAAGATAGAATTTATAATATACTCTCTTGATTTGCAGTAATAAAGAAATTTTTCGAAACGTTCTTCATGGAATGGAATAAAATTAGTAAAATAATAAATTTCTTTCATTAACTTTTTCATCTCAACGTAGAATCTTCTTTTGGATCTTGTATCGTGCATTTACTTATTTGTTATAAAACTCGTTCACAGTGCTTGGAGTAAACATTTTGTATGCTTGAATATATAAGTAAGATTAATAATTGAAGTAATAGAACAATATCGTCTATCGAACGCTCCAAAATTGCGTAATAAGTGCTAAGATAGAGTGGTAGCTGATTATCAGAAACTGATATAGTATTTTATGATTTGATGGAAATCCATTATTTTAATTTGTTTACGTTATGTGTTTTTATGAAAATAACGAATATTTTATTATATATATATATATATATATATACATATATATATATATGTGTATACCGGACGTATTAGTTTCTGTTATCCGCTCGTTGGTACAAACCTGTGCAATTATACCTCTATATCAGAGATGTCAAACTCTGTATCCATATGAGAGTACATAACGATTCATTGAAAATTAATTAATTATCTTCATCCAAAAAATTTTCATCTCAATCAAGAACATTTTGTGCTCATGCGGACATAGTTTGACATCACTGTCTTATTCGTATCTAGTAAAATTATATATATATATATATATATATATATATATATATATATATATGTGTATATTTCAATGTAGCACACCCATAGAATATCCTACGGCATATTTGTAGATCAGGTACACTTTAGTCATATTATATCAGTCAGCAAAAATTACGTGGTGGCTCACGCGTGTCATTCTTCTTCTTTGACGCACTTGTATCAAACACTTTCAGAATACTTGTACTAACAATTAAATATCTTCAAATTATAGGGCATATTAAATATCACGAAATTTCAATTTAACAAGATAGTATACTCGTATTGCCGTTAGTCGAATATATATATATATATATAGATTGTTCCTCGAGATACCATTTAATTTTGAACCTATTAGACACGATACAAAACAAACTTCTTTTGTTTATATCGTTTATCCATTACAATTCATTCCGAGGCATGCCGTAAAGAAGATAATATGTGGCACATTGTTAATTTTTAATTTCGATGTAGCATGTTTCACATCTATTATGGCACCTTCCCACAAAGCTTCTCTTTGTGGTACTTTTTCAGCCAAAGTAAAACACACAGATTTTGTGTAACTATCGTTATGTTTTTATTATTCAGTTGTAAATTAAATACCAGTTACAAAGGCTCTTTGTACATAACGGCCGCAATATAATGCTTTTGTTTTATATTATATATAATATAGTATTATATCAAATAAAAATCGATTATCATTCGCTTTTACCCCATTCAAGAGAAAAAAAGAGATATCTTTACGCCGTACTTCTTTTCTTTTTTCTTTTTTTTTTTATTTTTTGCTTTTAAAAAATTAAGATTTCTTCGCCGAGAAAAATGCTGCTCCGTTGATAATTACAGAGAAAAAGAGAGTAAGGGTTTATTTTTGGTTGTTGAGTAAACATAACGGCGATAATAATATTTACGTTCATCGGAAAAAAAAAAAAAAAAGCAAAATAGGAACCGAAAAATTCTTTTGCGCACAATTTTCTCCCTCTTAAAAGTCTCCGTTATATTTAAGAAAAAATAATGACAACCAAAAATAAATCCTATAAAAGTAATTGCATCATCTTTCGTTTGTTTTCTTGTAATTTTTGTACTTCTTTTTACGTTCGATTATTTGTTTTTTTTTTTTTTTTATTATTATTATTACTTTTTTTTTTTAATCAAAACAACATTATCACACTGTAACAACTTTTCGTTTCTTTTTTTTTTTTTTTCTTCTACGGAAGCAAGGATCATCCTGTTTCATTTTCTCTTTTCGCTCTATCTTACGTATCTTCATTTTCTTAAAATGCAATAAAAAATAAAAGCGTCGGCAAAGCGTGAACCCTTATCTCCTCTTGATTCGACTTTCCCACCTTAATTATTATTTTCCTTCTTTAATCGACATACTCGACAATTATGGCAGAATTCCTTAAACGGAAGTGCCTAATTAGATTAACTCCGACTAGTTTAACGAAATGGATTTTTTTTCTGTTTGTTCGTTTACTTATTTGTTTTTATGTTTTTTGTTTTTTTTTTGTGTGTTTTTTTTTTTCTTAATCTTGCTTTTGTACCACAAATTAAAATTAATTTCCCTGTGCTCCTTGTCCTCTCAAATTTCCAATCCTGCAATGGTTCATTATCCCCATGAAGGTGACTCATTGGAAAATTTAAAAATTCAGCGATCGAGGACGTAAAGGTAGAAAGCCGTGATTACTAAGGAATCTACGTGCCGCACGTGTCATTTCTAATTGATCACGCGTACGTCCACAAGCAACCGTGGCCCACTGCGTTTCCAAATGGAGCTGTAAAAATCAATACAATATACTATTAATATAATATTAATATACCATTGATAGTATATATTAATAATTATATACCAATGAATTGGTACATACCAATAATTGATATAACACAATATTAATATACTATTAAAATGTATAATATTTCTTTTTTATTCGGAGTGTATAAGTATTTTTCAATATCAAGAACAGGAAAGGAATAATGAAAAAATGAAAAAATACAAACACGTCAATAGTATTCAGTTGCACAGCGATATCAGAACATTGTCATATCCAATAAGATTGTATTTGTTTTAATGTACTTTCACTTGGATCGAAAAATATGCATGTTAAAAATAAATAAAGAAAAAAACATTTCTTATCGTTATTTATATGTTTTCGTTTGATTACTCAATCAAAATTTTATCTAGGATATGAAAGTTTCAAGATGGCTGAATATTGTTGATGGTATATATATAAATAATGGAGATGATGATGGAGATGATGATGAAGACGTTGATGATGATGACGAGGATGAAGATGAAGATGATGATGATGATGATGATGATGATGATGATGATGATGATGATGATGATGATGGTGATGGTGAAGCAAATTGAAGAGGAATCAAAGAAGGATAAGAACAGTATGATGGAGAACTCACCTTGGCACGTTTAACCGGCCTCAGAGGTAGAGGGCTGAGGATACAACAGGGGCTGTCGAGCGCATCGAATGTGATTGCCCTCTTGGCATTGGGCTTCCGTTGAACGGACAACAAGTCGTGGGAAGTCTGGAAAGGATAGACACACTAGCTACAGCCGGCGATCGAGAAATGAAATTAGAAAATGCACCTACGTAGAGATACTGTATTACAAAAAAAAAAAAAAAAAAAAAAAGTAAATAAATAAAAGAAAAGAAAAACAAAGAATAAAAAAAAAAAGAAACTTCTTTTTTATCAGTAACGAATAAAAGTTTATAAATAAACGAAACTAAAATAGGCAGACAGATTTTCGAAGTCAGTCTAGGTGTCTGGCTCGTTTAAAAAATCGTACCCCTGATTCGTTCAACATTATCGTTCTAACAATTTTCAAATTTCTATATTTTCCTCACATTCGCATGCTTGTTTTACTCGCTTTAATAAATATTATTATATCGCTGATTGGTACGATGATGACTAGGCCTTTCTTTTTTTTCTTTTTTTTGTTTTGAATATTTTTTCGTTCGTTCTTTCTTTCTTTCTTTCTTTCTTTTTTTTTTTGTTTTTAATTAAATCGTTTATAATTCGTATCGTCGTGCGTAATTTTTGTATTATATTACGACATAGCCGCATACAAAAATATCTTTGGATTGTTTGTTGCTTTTGTTTTGGGTCATTAAGGACAGGACTGGGGTACTTTAGTACGCTAGGCCAGGCCTGTATATAATAATAATATAAAAGGATGTCCCTTTAAAAGTTAGTACAAACATGCGGCAAATCAACATGTTGTTAATAATAATAATAATAATAATAATAATAATAATAATAATAATAATAATAATATATATACATTTATATATATTATATTAATATATACATTATATATACGTATGCATGTGCATATACATATATATTATATATATCATATTAATATATATATACATATATACATATATATATTTTTTTTTAATAAAGAAAAAAGTCCCGAATATATTAATATGTATTAAATAAATATGGGAATACTATCATACAGAGAACTTTGGATGTCGCTGTTTAAAAATGAAAAACTCGCTGATCTGATTTTCGCAACGATTTTAATATTCTCCAAGTATTCTTGAGAATAACTATTTCTTTTTCTTTCTTTCTTTCTTTTTTTTTTTTTTTTTTTCAAATAAGAAATTTACCAAAGGTAACATATAATTTACTACAACTTCATTTATACAACTACGAATCTGTCACTCCCTTTCTTTTCTTTCGAATGCAAATAATGAACATGATAAAAAAGAAAAACAGAGAAACGAGCGAAACAAACAAAAACGAAACAAGGTTGACAATGATCAGCTTTGAAAAATAACGACATTGTTTAATTATCTTGATAAAAAAAAAAAAAAAAAAAAAAAAAAAAAAAAAAAAAAAAAAAAAAAAAAAAAAAAAAAAAAAAAAATCTATATCATAGTTAAGGCTTAAGTACTTTTCTTAGGTCGGTTCTTTTTTGCTTATTGTTTTTTATTTTATTTTTTTTGTTTTGTTTTATTTTATTCAATCCTTTTATTCTTTTTTTTTTTCTTTTCCTTTTTTAACAAGACCATCGTATCCCGACAGCCGATGCAGTCAAACAACTTAAGTTTTATTTTTCTTTCTTCCCTCAGTGTTACAACTACAAGAATTAATTAATAATAACTTTATAAATATTATTAGTTTATAAATATTTAACAGGGACAAAAGCGATCGCGTTATTAGAAATAAGTTAATATAAATATAACGTATGACTTGGACGTTATGCTCGTTAGTCGTTGTTATTTTTATAAAAGATAAAACTAACAAGAAACTAATAATCTTTGGATTGGACGATGTTAAGCGGCGCAAGGAAAAAAAAAAAGAAAATAAAAAAAAAAAAAAAAAAAAAGAAATATATTAAAAACAAGTTAAATAAAACGCGCACGAAGAAGCACGAGAAGGACTACGATTTTTTTCATTGGTTTTCTCGATTAAATAATAACGTAACAACAAACGAGAAAGAACAATTGGCATTAAATATATAAGAGAGAAAGAGAGAGAGAGAGAGAGAGAGAGAGAGAGAGAGAGAGAGAGAGAGAGAGAGAAAGAAATAGAGAGATATAAAAAAAAAGATGATAAATAATAAAGAGACAAGTAAATAAACATACAAAAAAAAAAAAAGAAGAAAACAAAAGAAAACGAAAGAGAGACAGGCGAAGTGTTAAAAAATGAAAAAATTAAGAAGGCCGGCTAGCGTGTCTAAAGGCGATTGGTGCGGGAATAATACCAGGAAAGTGCTGGTTGGGTTTGAACTTGACTTTGATTTTGGATTCGTTGCTCTACCTTCACGGGACTTGGACCTGCTGTTAAAAAACTATCTTCTAAAGCCATGGATGCTGGTGAGAACAGTACTGAAGTGTCCAAACTTTTGCTCTAGAAAATAAAAAGAAAGATAAATAAAAAAGAAAAAGAAAAAACAAAATCATGAAGAAACATATGATCTCATAAAAGATGTTATCGCTAAAATCGTTAAAGATAAATATATATTTTTGTCAGAGAGATCTTACCGGCGTTTCAACGACAAAACTCATGTCAGTATTGTCATGGGGAACATTCGCCCAAGCTTGACAGAGAGCTTTGCGTGCCCTTTTTCCACCAGGAGCACTATTCTCTTTACCCCGCCGCCTCGTAGTACAATATCCAGAATCTTGAAGGATGTTGCTCGTACTCGCAAGACTCTCTCGATCAGTTTCTTGTTTAATTATCTCAGTTAAGGCATCTAAGTGGCTAGGTGTAGCAGGTAACTGAGTAGTCACGCCACTTCGTCGTTCCAGCTCAGCCAGAGCATTTTTAAACGGCGTTGGCGTTCTTGGAGTATTACCATCTAAATATATATCAACGGGAAGATTATATTTTATAAGAATAATCGACGACGAATTTTATTATTCTTTTTTCTTTTATTTTCGATATTTTATTAAATAACTTACCATTTTGACTTCGTCGCAAACCCGTTGGCTGTGGTGTCGTGAGTGGTCCAGGACTACCAGTTTTTGGAGTACTTGCTCGAGGCCAAGTGGATGTTTCAGGACTTAGACTATTTAAGAATTGTGAGGGACTGAATGGAAGTTGTTTTATGGGAGTAGATGGCGTAGTATTGCCATTATGCGTCTGTTGACCGGTTATTATCAAATAATCCGATTGATTCCCGCTATCGGGTGTTTCCGTTCTCTGTGGTATCGATTGAATATTTCGTCGTCTACGCAGTATCGGTGGAGGACTACTTTTTTCTCTTTCGGTGAGATGAGTCGAGGTCTCTTCCAAGTCGGGCATTGGAAGTAATCTTATCTCGGCGTTCCTTGAATCCACAGTATCGTTTTGTAGCTCCATACTGAAATACCTAACGAGAGAAAGAATGTTATACGTAACTTTGAAAATAATAAATCACGAAGGAGAGATTAAAAAAAAATATATATATATATATACATATATGTACGATCACGATCATCTAAGAAACTATTTATTTACTTGGTGAACGGCGAAATATCTTCCGTTTTTACTCTCGAAGAAGGATCCGTTCGTCTAGTTGAAGAAGAAGAAGAAGAGGACTCGATCTCTCTTTCCTTCGTATTACTCCGTTCACGTTCTGGCACAGAATGAATATACGAATGTCCATTGTTCTGTTGCTCCCACGCACCAACCCAATCTAAAGATTCCATCTTTATCGATTGGGTCGCGTTAGTATTCGACGATAAAATTAAACCATTGTCGTTACTGCTAGACGCAGTCTTCGTTCTTCCATTTCCAAGGCACATTTCTTCGTCCATTGAAATAAGATCCTTTCGCATCGTTATAGTTTCCGATGCTTTCCTCCTACCTCTTCCTAAAAATGTTTGTACGATCGAGAATCACTTTCAGTACATTCTTTATATCTCAATTTTTAATAGAAAAACAAGATTAGATAACATCGATGTTATGATACTATATTATAACAATTTTTTTTTACCTCGCGTACCAACCGTGCATCTTCCTTCCTCAGCTTCGTACTTCCGTCTCATTGTACTATTCCAATGATTCTTAATCGCATTATCAGTTCTCCCAGGCAAAAGTTTAGCGATTTTTGCCCATTGATTACCGACCCTGCGATGAGCCTCCACTATGATCTTATCTTCCGCCTCGGTCCACGCAGTTTTCTTAATTCCTGGATTCAAATGATTATGCCATCTTTCACGACACTGTTTACCGATACGGCCTTTCAAATGTCGCGCGATAAGGGTCCACTTTTTAGGGCCGTATCTTTCAACTAGTTCGACAACTTTTTCGTCCTCCTGGAGGAAAAGAAAAATAAAAAATCGAGATGAGAAATTTTTAAAAAAAGAAACAGAGGAGGAGAGAGAGAGAGAGAGAGAAGGGGAAGAAAAAAGAAGGAGAAATCTTCGTGGAAAGGAAAATCGACGGTGGACGTCGTAATCGCGACCGGTCTCCGACCGAGTCTGAGAAGAATTCAAAGGAATTCTCTTCTGTTAGAAGGGATAAGGCAAAAAGAAAAAAAAAAAAAAAGAAAAAAAAAGAAAAGAAAAAGAGAGAAAGGAAAATTGTGACCAGGGATAAACGATTCTATGAAGGAAGAAACAAAAGAATATAATATAAGAGAAAATTCGAAGTTAGACAAAGTTTATAATTTAAAATGAAAATTGAAAACAACGATGTCTACTTTGCTATGCATTACATGACAAATTTAGACGAAGCAAAGTTTTCAAACATTGTTGATTTTTCTGAAATTTTTACAGACACATGGTCCGTTTCTTTTTGAAAGCGACGCTCAAGTTCATTTTTCGTTGTTTCGACAAAATTAAAGATTAGCATGTTATATTGTTACGCGATTTTTTTTATTGGCTAATTTTAATTCCAACGAAGCATTGGCATTTTTGAAGATATTAAATATTGACCAAGTTATAAATAAAAAGTTTATATTAAATTAATTACAAGTGATATTTAAAAAAATTGACTCAAAATAAATGGTCCATATATATATAGACATATATCCACACACACACACACACACGTGCATATGTATAGAAAGAGAAAAAGAAAAGAGAGAAAGAGAGCGAGAGAGAGAAACAAAAAAAAAAAAAGAGAGAAAAGAAAAAAGAAAATAAGAAAATTAGGTAAAGTCTAAGAAAGGGAGAGCCAATACGAGGTCGAGGAATCTTGGGGGAAAGAAAAGGAGCTTTGTAAGTAAGTGACCGCGAAGAAGGAAAGATGGATGAAGAGAATTAAAGAAAAGAAGCAAGGGCACGTACCCACAAACACTTGGGAATCGTTCATAAATCTAGGCAACGTTTTGTCCGACATAACATTATTATATACTCCCATAATATGACATATATATATATATATATATATATATATATATATATATATATATTAATGAGATTAAACGTTCCTAATTATTCCTCTTTTTCTTTCTTTCTTTTTTCTTTTCTTTTCTTTTTTTTCTTTTTTTTTTCTATAGACCAACAACAGACGCACGATAATTTTATTTAAACAATAAGATTACTTGAAATATTTTTGCAATGTTATCTAAAATGAGAAACTGCATTATCGACGGAGTCCTTTCGAAGTCACTCGTTCGAATTGCCCTTGGCTGTTGCCAAGTGCATTGGCACGGGACCTGACGACGACGCAGCATCTCCGTGACCGCAGATCTTTTTTTCTTCTTGCATACCCCCCACCGAGTCTACTGGCAAAGTTCTCGCGTAGGCGGTTGGTAACTATGTTTGTTACGTTCCTATACGTTCTGTTACCCGGTAACGAAAGTAAAGATTCTTTTCTGTTCCATGGGAAAATCAATTCCACAAGAGTTTTCCACTTGTCCTTGGAATATCTCGTTGAGAGATTACACCATGAACGACGGACTACCTTCGACAGACGGTCACTTTTACTTCTACTTTTACTTTTACTTCTACTTCTACTTTTCGTTTCTTTTCTTCTTAAAATTCTTTTTTCCTACTTGCAATAGAAAAAAAAAAGAAAAAAAAAAAGAAAAAAAAAGAGAGAGAAGAAAAATGATTTGCCAGGCAAAAATTTCTATGGGAATATAACATAGCGAAGCATTAAATACTTACTGGACTATCTGATTTTTCTTTGAAAAGAGTTGTTAAATAAAAGGACCACGTTTTCCCCAGCGAGAAACGTTGAAAGAACATTGAGATAAGAACGTCAGGTACAGAGAGAGACAGGGAGGAAGGGAAGAAAAAGAGAGGGAAGAGAGAGAGAGAGAGAGAGAGAGGAGGGAGAGAAAAAAGAAAACTGGAGGATGTTAAAGGGAACGGTCAAATATTTTACATTAAGAAACTTTACAGACTATGACAGATGAATTCTTTTCCCACGTGCGGTTCCATCCTTACCTCCTTGGTCCAAGGGCCTTTGATTAATTCCGGATTTACGACTTTTGCCCATCTTTGTTGACATTGAACGTCGCTCCGTTCGGGAAAATGAGCAGCTATACTGTCCCATCGTAATCCGTTACCAAGTTGTTCGGCATTACTGACCAGCTGCTTCAATAAAGCATCCTGCAACGAAACAGATGAGTTAATAGAGATTCGTATTGACTGATTGTTTAATTACAAATTCAAATGAGATACAAAAAAGAAAAAAAGAAAGAAAGAAAGGAAAGGAAAGGAAAGGAAAGGAAAAGGAAAAGGAAAGCATTTATAATCCTCATGACAATTATTATCTGCATAGATTTCGAAAAAAAAAAAAAAAAAAGAGAGAAAGAAAAAGAAAACTCGAGAGTCCCTAAATCGATGACGATGATGATTGTGTCCCCCCTCCCCCTCCCCCTCGTCGCCCATCTCTTCCCTTTACCACTCATGGTTATAATTCTCTTATAAAAGGTGAATGTGTACACGGGCACGGTTCACGAAAGCGCGATCGATTCTCGCGTGTGCTTTCCCACGGGAAACCATATGTCGGTCGTGAGCACCGTTCTGCGAATCTTCGCACATGTACACGTACGTATACATATATACATACATACTCACATACATACATATATATATATATATACCTACATGCACATAAATATATAACACGTATAACACGACGGACGGCCGTGAGAGGCGTCGAAGAACAACACGAGGGCATCTGCCCCGAGGCACGACGCAACTCGTTCAAAAACTTATGAAGGGTGGCACTCTCCTGGGCTGGTCCTTTTTGAGGGCACGTTCCATTGTTCCGACCCCTGCCGTCCTCTTTTTAACTCGCATGAGAGTTAGCGCCGTAATGATACGGCCGAAGGATCCAGAATTCGGAATTGCCAGACGGATGAGAGAATGAAAAAAAGAGAGAGAGAAAGAGAGAAAGAGATGTCCCTTTTCTTACCTCTTCCTTCGTCCAGCGACCCTTATTGATATGTTTCCCTTGGCCCTGAGAGTTGACGTTCGAGTTGCCAGGATTATTCTGTGACTGACTGTTACTCGCTCGAACGATACCAGTACCATACTCGTTCTCAGAATCTTCACCACTGCTGGAGTCGTAGCCGGATCGCGATCTAAAAATTCAAAATGCGTGATCAGTTATCTCGAAATCTAGTTATCTGGATTTGGACAAATTACAGAGATGAGGAAGAAAAATAAAAGAGGAGAAGCGCGTGGGAGAAAAGAGGAAAGGACTAGTTATAAATTACCATCTTCGAGCGGATGAAATTGATTCTTTTTTTTTCTTCTTTCTTCTTTTTTTATTTTTTATTTATTTTTTTTTTTCCCTTCTGAATTAACGATCTTTGCTTTAGGAAGACATTTTATTCTATGTAATAGTCTTAAGAAGAAAAAAAAAAAGAAGAAGAAGAAGAAGAAGAAGAAGAAGAAGAAGAAATCGAGTTGGTCGAATCAGAAGCGTGAGAAGGATCAAAGTTCGTTGACCTTTTTTACTTTTTTTAGGATAATGCTAAATAAATTGACCGAAAATTGTTCTCCGTAAGGAAATCTCAGAAAGATGGGTGGATAGAACCATTCTTTGTCGTGAGACCATTGTCGTTATCCCTTTCCTCCTACTCTTTGGTTCCTTAACGAAAAAAGAAAAAGGAAAGGAAAAAAAAAAAAATACAGAGAAAACAGGAAAAAAAAAAAGAGTAGCTTCCAGACACCACCCCTAACCACATCCTGTCCGGTGTCAGCTTGTGCGGTCGTGTATTCTTTCTCTCATTGTCTTTTCCCCCTTTTTGCACGTTCTAATGGATGCACAGGATACGTCTTGTCAACGGCCCTGATGCAATTTCTTAGCTCTGATTTTTTTCTTGTCTCTTACTGTTCCTCTTAATTTTCTTTCAATTTTTCAAAATCGAATCATTCCGAAGACGAGAATAAAAAAATAGCAATAGCATCGAACGAGGAGATATTATCATCATCATCTCATCATCATTATCATCATCATCGTTGTTGTTGTCGTCGTCGTCGTCGTCGTCGTTGTCGTCGTCGTCGTATGGGGGATGGCGACTACCAAAATGGATAATCGTGATAAACAGGAAGAGAAAATAAAGAAAAGGACGGCCGATAAGAGTCCAGTGGACCATCTGCGTGGCGTCGCATATGTTTATGTCACGTGCGCTCACAGTTACGTCCCGTAAATGCTATCATTGCATAACTTCCCCTTTTTAATTCCTCGTTCGAGGAGCATACACAAAGTTGGGAACGATCTTTGAATTTAGCAGCTGTTGAGAAGGAGAAAAGAATAATCGAATAATCGGGAAGGATGATCGAGCTTCATCAATGACATTGATGTAGATAATAATAATAATAATAATAATAATAATAATAATAATAATAATAATAATAATAATAATAATAATAATAATAATAATAATAATAATGATAGTAATAATAATATTAATAATAATGAGGATGATGATGATGATGATGATGCAAAAAAAAAAAAAAATTGATAAAAAATATTCGTTCGAATAGCAAAGCAATGAAACGAACCACGACTGGTTCTATTAGCTTTTACCAAATGATTAAGTGAAACTTCTTTAAACCCGTAAGGAATTCTTTCGAAATTCTAGCAAGTTATTAGATATTCGCGATGAGGTTGGTCGTTGGTCGTCGAACGACAAGGAAGTAAAAATGTTTAGAGAAAAAGAGAGGGAGGTTAAGGTATCGTGAATGAATCGTAAATGTATTCGAAGGCAGTAAAGGCGTGCCCCGTGTCGCGCCTTTCTGCGTTATGTAAGTAAAGAAGAATCTTTCACCTTCGTGAAACTTCAAACGGTCGCTGACTATTATCCTTGAGCTTTATTGCTGAAGCGCGTGGCAATATCGTACAATTTATTTGATATTTTTGTTACAAATATCACGTAATTGATATAACATTATTTGTTATTCTTATTATCGGATTAAAATATATGTATGTATGTATATATATATATATATATATATATATATATATATATATATATAATATGAATTGAATTTCTATTTGTCGATTATGTTTCGTCAAGTTTTAAGGCTTATGAAAGTTATTCATACACGCGTATGAATAATTCAAGACGTATAAACGGAATCGGATTAGGATATTCGTAGGAGTACGGATATTATCGAATAACCTGTTTAGAATTTATTTACAAAGAGAATTATAAATCTCTAATGCAAATGGATAAAAGGATCACGTATTTAAATTAAAGGAGATGATAGGAAATTTCATTTTTAATAATCTCAATTAATCCTTAGATAAATCTTTGTTAAATTAATGTTCGAATTTTTATTTCAGTACCGAGTACAAGTTTTTGAAAATTAAAAAAAATATATATATAAAAAAAGAAAAAAAGAAAAAAAGGGGGGGGTTTTTTTTTTGTTCAAACCAAACAAGTGTTATACGTATATATGTATATTATGTTATATATTATATATCCTTTCGTTTGAAGAAATATAACTTATCAACCTTGCACCACACTTAATACGAACAGGAAGAGAAATGAACATTGTTCTCCCTATTTGTCGCGCATATTCACGGATGAAAGCTGTTAAATGTCGTTTATTTCTTCCTGTGTCTCATATATCTTTCTCCATCTTTTCTTCCTAACTTCCTTGCACGTGGGTTAACAAGGGGACAGATACATATTAATGATACATCAGCGATGGTATCGTTTGAGTGCACGTGTAGATACGAAAAAATACATGTTTATATATATATATATATATAATACAGTCCTTTCATCTTTTCTACTTGAATGAATTTCTAACGATTGAATTTCATATTGATTAATTTCCTCGGTAATATCATTTAATTCCAACTCAAAGCTCTATGACGCTTTCGTTTAAGCCAATCTTATATTAAAAAATAAATAAAGAAAAAAAAAAAAAATCTTAATCTTCTTAATGATAAGATAAGATCCAAAAGAAACTACACGAGGAAATTAGAAATTGGCTAATCCGTAGATCCGTTTGCCTTTTATAATTAAAAAAACATTCGTATATCTTGGTTAACTAAGGAGCTAAGATCATAATTAGCTTTTCTTCAAGAGATTTAATAGTCGACAGCAGGTGTCTGGTAAAGGAGGAAACAGCTGCCACTTCTCTCTTTTTCACTCTTTTTCTCTCTCTCTCTCTCTTTCGAGTCACAATTTATATGATCTTCATAGTACTCTGTTAGAATTGTCCTTTTTGTACCTCTCGAAAGGGACGAGAATTTCTAAAGAGTTATATAAATTACAAATTGAAATGGGATTAACTTCGATTTATACGAATAATTTTTGTATCATTCAAATTTCGTTTCAAGAATTTTACTTTAGTTTTTGATGAAATATATTCAACTTATATCAACAAACTTTCATTTCGAAAATCCTAATAACGAGTATCTGTGAGCTGGCAGATTTAAAAAAAAAAAAATCTTGAAAATCAAAATATAGTAACAGTTTTTTTTATAAATAATCCATAAATATTCCGAATGTGCAATTAAAAAATAAAAAAAAAAAGAAACAGTACAAGAAAAATTTGCGACTAATTCATCGTGTATCCGAATTAAATCCTATCCTAAAAAACCTGCAATCTCTTCGAGGAAACGATTTAACAATATTTTACAAAAAATATATTCATATGATAGTCCTGCATATTATTACAATATCAATTATTGTTCTATAATTGTGAATCATGCAAAAACTAATAATTTCAAATAGAATATAATTTCCGATCAGATAGTTACTTACAAAAAAGTTTCGAATCTATTATTAGATTCTTAATATATTATATAATTCGAGTCTACATGAAAATATTACTTTGATTTTTCGAAACGTACTCGTAAAAGATCCAAATCGAATCTTATTTAAATACCAAGTATATACAGATCTATCGTTTTTTTATTTTCCGAACAAATTATATAGAAGTTTTCGAATCCAAACTTCGAAGTCAAAGTACAGAGTATCTATTTGCGAGACACTTCACATCCGATCACTAATTACAATTGTTATATTTCTTTATTTGAAAAGTTACACGAACAAAAAAAAAAAAAGAGAGAGAGAGAGAGAGAGAGAAGAAAAAAAATATATCAACAATAATAACATAGATATTTGTCATCGATGGATCGTATCCATTAAAAAAAAAAAAAAACTTTCGAAAAATAATCATGACGATTTTTTTTATTTTGAGTGGATAAGTTCATTGTCCCTTGTTACCCGATTGCGAATTTCACCATTCATGACGAATGACCACGAGCCAAATGGTATAGAAAAGGAAAAAATAAAAAGGACTACAAGGACTACTTACATGGCCATCTTCTATATATATATATATATATATATATATATATATGTATATATGTACGAAGTATGTGATACGTACATATACATACATACATACGTACATATATGTACAAAGTGTGTATATATGTATACATACATACATACAAACAGTGCATCTTTGGCTATATATATATATATATAGACTCGTGGCTTGGCAAGCCACGAGACATCTGCCGAATTATCAAAAGTTTCCCCCCTTTTTTCAAACACGCTTCCTCCATTCTCCTGTCCCAGGGTACAGTAAGAAGGTTTCCCCTCTTTCTTACGACTTCGGGGGCGCCCTTCGGCGTTCAACGCGTCGTCTTCTTTTCTCCCTATCCAGCACCTTCCTTCTCCTTTCCTTCCTTCCGTCCGGCTGTCGTTCGTCACGCAACAATAAGGTCATCGTGCGAGCTACTCACACATCATCAAGAATCCTTTTTCTTTCCCTTATCCCGCAAACTCGTATATATATATATATGTGTGTGTGTGTGCATGTATGTAAGAATGAAAGATAGACCAACTAGTAGTGTTGGGTCTCTTAAGAATTGAGAATCATATTGCCAATCATGAAGATGATTTAAATCGTTGAACTACTTTTAACGAATTGGTACACGACGAGTGTTATTTTTTATATTCTTTTTTTTTTTTTTTTTTTTGGCAAAGTTCTGTCGATAAAGAAAAATAGAGAGACAGAGAGAGACAGAGAGAGAGAGAGAGAGAGAGAGAGAGAGAGAGAAAGAGAGAGAGATAGAGAAGGAGAAAATATTAATTTCCGATCTTGATTTTTCATAGTTACCAAAGAGACCAGGTGCATAAATCCAAATAGCATTCGTTCCTATTCGTGTCAGCTGCTTCCCTTACGTTCCACCCTCTTCGTTTTTCCACCCTTCGCGTTTCTTTGAGCTACGAGAGAAATGACGGTGGTATCCATACTCTTTTCAATCGTCATTTTCAAAGTTAATGTCTCGTACACAAAGATGTTCAATAAATCTAATTAAGAAGGACCATGATTGATCAATTGTCTATGACATCTTATTGTTAATCGAAACGAATGATCGTTCAACGAATTTTCAATCCAAAAGGATTATCGAACGTCATAGTATTCAATCGGATCTCAATTCGATCTCATTTTATGAGTCCGAACTTCTTTTTTTCTTCGTGAATCATATGAATGGAATTATAAAGATTAGTCTTCTTTTAAACGACACACGAACTCGAGAACGAGATTCTTAAATGGCTGCTCTTACGTTCGTTATAAACGTCTCGACATGAAAAAGAAAAAAAAGAAGAAGAAATAATAATAATAATAAAAATTCTATAAAGCTCGTCTTGGCGCCAACTACTGGTAAGAGTTGGCGACAGTGACGTAAGTGAACGTAACAATGACATTTAATTTGTTCAGATCAAATATGCAAAACGTGGATCATTTTCTTTAGGAATAAGTCTTCGTTGACCTCGAAGATCATGTTTTGTTTTACTCGATAAAATTGCAGATAGACTGACGCAAACGTTTCTTTGACGAGAGCAACGAAAACGATTTTATTTCTATACGGAGATATTCGAAAAAATGTACGACCGGTGCTTATGTCTGTCCTGATCGATGTTTGAAATTAGAAAGCGAAGAGAAAGAAGTTAGTTTTCTAGTTAGAAGAGAAAGAACACGGTCGTTTTCGAATTATTCATACGAAGTAGATCGTACAGGTATGTTTTTTTCTTCTTCTTCTTCTTCTTCTTTCTTTCATGACTCAACGTTTCTATTGATTTTGATTAAATCGTTCGAAGAAGAGAAAAAAGAGACTAATATTTTTTAAATGTTTAAGGACACTTCTGTCGATTTTTATTTATGCAAATTATTATTATTTTCATTTGTGCGCTAGGAATCTCTTGATCTGATAAGAACGATCGAATAAGACGGATCACATTTTCCAATTTTCATTTCGAAAATGTATCGGTGAAAGTGTTGTTGGTCTCTCTGCGAACGATCATTGCAAGCCGTATCTATTAATAGATCCTTCACGCAGCGTGGTACCTCGACGACTACGAACACACGCGTCTGTACACCGACTGTTTATAGAAAGTAACTCCTATCAGCCCCCATGTGGAGATCACCCTCCGATCGATCGACTTTATTTGAAAACGATAACAACTTTTATAACTTATTCATGTGATATATTAAAAAGTGATCAGAAATATTCGGATATTTACTTATAATTAAAAGAAAAAAGAAAAATAAAAATAAAAAATAAAAAAAAAAGAATGTTGAAAATCTCTATGAAACCTTATCAATTATTTGTAATCAATAATTTGAATTAATCGATGAATGAAATTTTTTTTTTTTGTAAATGGTACGATCATGTAAATGATTAAATAAAAAGAGAAAAATTAAAAAAAAAAAAAAAAAGAAAAGAAAAAAAAGAGAATATAATCCAATTACGATAAAAAATAAAAACGTGATCCTGTGTATGTTCATACTTTTTTCTCTTATCTTGTTTCATATTCTTCAAGCGACTGTTTTCAATAGATCAACCGAAGTATGACTCATCGAGAACGCCAAAGGGTAGAACGGTCAATTTGGTACGAGTTTATACACGATTTTAAATAAAACAAAATTATTTTTCTGAACTGTCTCTCTCTGTTTCTCTTTGCCGACAAAAAAAAAGAAAAAGAAAAAACAGGATAATTAACTAAAAAAAAAAAAAAAAGGATCGTTCGATTCTACGTCCGTACGAACGTAGCCAGCGTAGTCCGATGCGAACAAGGATCGAGGAAAACGACAACACCAGGGTGGAAGCCCTTACGAGAGACATCTGGCTACCACCTGCCCCGATGCACTCGCACCGACGTCGTATTTCCCCACGTAGAAATACGAAGAGGAGAAAACGCTTGCACCCGCCATTACTATGACGCACGGGTGTGTCTAAATATCGAAGCTAGTAGTAGTAGTAGTAGTAGTAGAATAGTAGTAGTAGTAGTAGTAGTAGTAGTAGTATCGGTGATAATGATGATGATGACGGTATGTTGGTGATAGTAGTGTTGTTGCTACTGCTGCTGCTTTTGATGATGATTATGATGGTAGTAGTGATGGTAGAAACCATGCTGAGTATCGTCAAGGGGAGAAACATATATGTATACGTATACCTATACATGTTCATTACCTACACAAATGCACCTATATATATATATATATATATATATATATATATATATATCTTCGACCCTTCACGAATCCTAAAAAACGCGGGAAGTCTTGGGGTCTTGCTCGTTTTCATCCCCCCTACCCCTTCTTAGCATATATACCATCCCCATCCCCATCCCCATCTCTCTTTTTCTTCATCAAGGTATCCTTCCTTACCAATTGTGCATATATATATATGTATGTATATATGTATGTATTACATAAAAGAGAGTTCCACCCGGTGCTCATTCCCATGACAAGTGCGATGGGTAGTTTCGTCCGTGAATCTTTAATTCCAGCGTGGGAATATAAGGGGTGAATTCGAGTCTTGTGCGATTCGGATGAGAGGACGATCCGATGCGATCCGATCCGATTCTATCCTATCCTATCCGATCCGATCCAATGCGAAAAAAGTTTTTCTCGGTTGAGTGCACACAGAATAGGTAAGTACGTACCTGATGCGAATGTATAACGCTAAGGGGTGAGAAAAGAGTAACCCTAATATCTTCACTTTTTTTTTTTTTTCTTTTACCTTTCTTTTCACGAACATTATAGACAAATAAAAGTATGCCACGGGAAACTTTATCAAAGTTCATTCTCGCGAGCCTGATCAAACTTTTTGTTTCTTTTTTTCCTCCTCCGTGTTATTTTGGTATACGTAAATATAGAGGGTGAAACGTTTAAATACGTTCTTATGATCGACGATTTCTATTGGTCGCTTCTAAAGTGAAACTGAAAAACTTTTGTTTTTATATTTCGAATAATTTTTATGTAACGATTAAGTAATTTTTGCAAAATCAATTTCGTTAAATTTCAGAATAGATTTAAATACCTCCCCGACTACAAAACATTTCGCTCTCTCTACTTTAAAGGGACCTCGATTAATATGGAAAAATAGGTTAACAACTTCGTTCAATAAAATCGATATTCCTTTAGCTGTTCGGAATAAAATCTTCGAGCGAAATTTTTATATTCGGTATGATATACCTATTCAAAATTTTATATTCAGGAATATATATATATATATATATATATATATATATAACAAAAAAATTCTGATACACAAAGTATTTTTTTTTATTTTTTTCAATCATCGCTATATCAATCATCGGATCCAATATAAATACTCGAGTTTCTTCCCTCGTTATATTATCGAATAAAATCATTAATTCGAGGGAAAAAAATTCGATAATAATTTTAAGAATCTAATACTGCGAATATGTCATAGAACATTTATTATTTTATCATCACGTAAAACGAGACTTGACCGGAAATAGGTACAGATGCGAAACGTCTCTTGGTCTGACACCTTGCCCGCTTTTTTTTTTTTTTTTTTTTTTGATTCCTCTTTCATACTTGCGGATATATGTAATTTATAAAAATTTGAAAGGGGAGAGGGCGTTCTAGAGGGGGTCTGGAAGGTAGTCTGAAAAAGGGAGGAGAGTGGAGGTTGCCTGAAAAGGGAATAATGCCACGTAAAAACAAATTTCTTGTTCTTGGTCTCGGTTTTAATCTTGGTCTTGGTCATTGAACGATGTAAATAACCAGACTTTGGAGTCTTTCTTGACTCGAGCAGATGCCAAGGTACTCGAAAAGAGTAAAGAGAGAGAGAGAGAGAGAGAGAGAGAAAGATTGCGTGTGTGCGTTCTTACACGGGACCCTCTCGTCGATGTCGTTCAACGTCGTCGAGCATAAAAAGAGCGCCGAGACATCGTACGAAAATAATGCTAAATGAAAGAATGAAGGAACGAGACCACGAGGAACACGATAGAAAAGCCGTCGACGTCTTTCTCTCCCTTTACAAAATGTTCAGGCCCATCTTGGCGAAACGTCCTTCGTTTCCAAAGAACTCCGAACCCCTTTGCGAAATTTGTAACTCGATTCATTTTAAAAAACCAACCCCTATGAGAGATAGAAGAGGGAAAGAAAGAAAGAGAGAGAGAGAGAGATGTTACTCACTTTTCTTCTACGTCGGATATGTATATAAAAAAAAAAAAAAGAAAGAAAGAAAAAAAAATAGAAAGAAAAGAAAAGAAAAGAAAAAAATAAGATAATAGAATCCGTCTGGAAGGGTACGTAAGTTGATGTACTTACTTAGGTATTTTTTAATCTATAGGTACCTACCACAAAACAGATTTTATCGTACGAATTTCGTTTCATTATTGTCGAGCTTATTGAAAGGGTTAAATCTCGTTATGGGGAGAAAAGAGGGGGAAAGAAATTCATGGGATCGTATGTAAGAATACATACCGTGCGAGCCGCGGTGTAACTTGTTACAAGTTATCCCGGTATATATTACAAAAAAAAAAGAAAAAAAAGGAAAAGAAAGAAAAAGAAAAAAACTTTTAACGGTGCTTTAGCGAGGTATTATAGTTCGCATGATCTTCGCTTTGAATGATCGTTCAGATAAATAAAATAATGATAGAGTACTTAAACGTATTGCTGTTCGTGAAAACGAGTTTAAAACGTGTTTCGTTCGTTCGTTCGTTCGTTCGTTCGTTTAAGAGAGAGAGAGAGAGAGAGAGAACTTTTCCGTATTATAGATGTAAAAAATAATTATGTATATGATTCCTCGAATATTAAAAATATACAAGATTATTTTTTTCTATTTTATTAAAACGAATTATGCAATCGATATCAATTAAATAAATTCGTTTCTTTTCTGTTTAGATTCCTCATTACGTTTGATGAAAAAAATTATACAAATGAAGTTGGCCAATGGATACGAAAAATAATATTTAAGATAAAAGGCAGCATATTATGTTAGAAAAATATTTATATCATATACACATGTTTGCAATTTATTTTAACACGTAATATCGTTGTATTTAAAAAGGTCAATTCTTTAAAAAAAAAAAAAAAAAAAAAAAAAAAAAAAAAAAAAAAAAAGCCATCAGATATATCACATAATCATTATCTAATTTCCAAAAATTTCTATTCCACTTAATTATCATTTTTATTTACTCTATTAATATAGAATACCAGTCACGATTATTTTAATCTTGCAAAGTATACTTCGATATTTGTTTCTTCGCTTCGTTGAGAAGGAGATCAGGAAGTCCATTCACAGAATCACGATGCATCCTTTACACGAACTCTACAATCGTGTATAGTATATGTATGTAAAATGTGTATACGTATATACGTACGTACACATATACGAGAAAAGAGAGACGATACGTTTTAAATATATTAGTAACGAAAGCTTTAAGCTCTCCAGATAAGCCAGAAGGTATTTAATAAATTTTTTTTTGACTTGTTACTATAATGACAAAAAAAAAATTTACAGGGAAAGTTTGCGAGAACTTTTAAGAAACGATGACGAAGTATATTCATCCTTGGAATATAACATACAAAGGGAGACACGGACTCTACGCACATTCAATATTGTATATATGTTTCTCAAATGTTTCTTTCGAATGGCAAGGTCAAACGACCTTGGTAAGTAAATACTTTCTTTCGTCGCCACCCAGGAGAGACTATTTTCTAACTTCGTAATGTTAAGGGCCAATATATTTCAAGAAGAATATATTTGACTACTAGATAGAATACATTGATTTTTTAAATAACTCATATTGCCATTTTTTATCGTAATATATTTTGATAATATGTTTCAACGAATATACTTGACTATGATAAGAAATATTGATTTTGAAATAACACAAGATATGTGTGTGTGTGTGTGTGTGTAAAATTATTATTAAGTCCTTTAAAAAAATTCTAATCAACGTTAAGTACTTAACGATATTAATCGTCTTAAATCTTTTTTTTTTCTTTCTTTTCTTTATCATATTTTTATCTGTAATGAAAAAGTAATCCTTATCTAAAAATCGATTAAAATAATAATACATCGAAAGTAAAAAATCTACAATTTTTCATTCACTTTTTATTGGCATCTTTCATGAGTCATTAAATATTAATGTAAATTTATATATATATATATATACAAAGATATCAATGTCGTCGCTTCATTCATTCATTTTTATTGCGCGTAGGAGTCGTCGAGCTTTCTTTTTATGAGACAAAGAGAAGGAGAAGAAGGAGATAGATATATTAGTGGATATGAAAAACGAAACGGTATCCTTAACCGGCCAAAGAAAATAACGAAAGCAAGGTATGTATGCTCACATTCTCTATCTCTTTCTCTCTCTTTTTCGTTCGTTCATCCTGTAGTACCTCGAATCACTTTGACCTTCTCTCGTCAATGTTAGCGTTCCAACGTTTGTGAAGCTGTAACGTCCTTCTACCTGGCAATTTCACGTCGAGGATATGCTAATGTATGATTCGCCAAAACTTCTCATGATTTAAAAATCTAATACTGAGACGGCGTCTATATGTTAGATGTAACATCTAACAACACTACGACGAATACTTTTCAAATCTCTATTAAACCGCAAAAATTAGCCGATTAAAATTTGATCGTTTATTTTGATTAAATTTAATGCGATAAAGAACATGTACGTATGCGTACGTATGTAAAAAAAAAAAAAAAAAAAAAAAAAATAACAGAAAAGAAAAAGAAAACGAATAGAAAAAATTATAATTCGACAAGGATCATTCAACTACGTTAAACACAAGGACAAATTTTCTTAGCTCGTTTCAGATTGGAAATGAACATCGTGATTATTTACAATTAGTTTCTTTTTCTTTTTTTTTTTTGACTCATAGATAAAGACAAAAGTCGTGTCAACTAAAATATCTTTTATAAAATAAATATATGCACATTGTAAGTACATTGGGTACATGTACATATCTTTACATATGCAAATAACGTAAAGTAATCTTTTCTTTTTCTTACTTGCCAACTTACTTATTATATATATCATCGCACTACGAACATTGCGAAATTGAACGATAAATTATAGAAGATGACAACAACAACAACAACAACAACAACAATAATAATAAAAAAAAAATCAAAATAAAAAAAAAAAAGAGAAAAAGAAAGAAATCCAAGCGACGAATCGTTGAAAATAAGATCGTAAGTAAATGAGATGGCGCGGAGGAAAATAAAACGAATAAAAAAGAAAAGAAAAGGAACAAAAGCAAAAAAAAAAGATCAAATAAATTCTCCTCCCTCTTCCTTCCCCTTCCCTATTACCGATTAAATTCTAATTTTATCCGACTTAACCATCGTACATATGTGATTACACAAGTTTTTATAAAAGAACAGTGTAAAGTAAAGATCTTATGATGGACGAAGCTCGGAGCCATCTGTCTTTAAACGACGAAAAGGGTTAACGAGTGAGTTGGTTGGTTGGTTGGTTGGTTGGTTAGATGGTTTGCTTGCTTGCCTGGTTGGCAATGAACGAGGTTCTTCTTAAACCGGGTTTAAATCTCCGGGTTTAGTTTCTCCGAGATGGTAGCCACTCGTCTTCAAGCTGTGAACTACGGACGAGAATGGACTCGAGGAAAAGTTGTCCTTTTACATTTAAATCTACGTAAGTAAGTACCTTCGATGTCATTTAACAAACGTTCCTCTACCAAAAAGTAGAAATTCTTTTCTTTCTTTCTCTCTCTTTTTTTCTTTATCTAGAGTCATCCAAGAAACGAAAAATAAAAAGAAACCGGTGTGAGTCTTCTTTCCTCGATGACTCGTCGAACGTCGTAATCGTCTATCTATTTATTAATTCCTCATCCCATCCACCCTCCTTTTTTATTCACGTACGATAAAAATTGGAAAATGAAATTTTCCTTGATATCGGATTATCTATTCACTTGTAACTGTATATATGAAGTCATTTATGATTGTAAAAAAAGAATTTTGTTTAAAAAATAAAAAAAAGGACATAGAGATAAAATATTTCGAAATTATTTAATTAGGTAACGAATTGACGACGACGACGATGATGATGATGATGATGATGATGATATTAATGATAAAATTATATATAATTATTACGACTCGTTGTATGTAATATTTGTATCTAAGAATGGACAAAATTAATGTGGATAATTAATAAGTACGGAAATAACGTTCATACGTAAATACTTTCGAAATTTAATCGAATATGGTTAAGTGAAAATCGTAATACGACGCGTAAAATAAATGAGTTAAAATAAAAACGTTAGTTAATGAAATAGATCGATTCTATTTGTTTCCTATTACGCAAGAATTCCATAGATTTAGTAACGTATAGTAAATAGATGTTGTTTAATAGTTATTCCGAGAGCATGTATATACATACATACATATATGTATGTATGTACAAAACAGCTTAGGAAGCGGTCCACGCTACACAATCTGTGCCACGATAAGAAGCATCCTTTGATAGCGACACATTCAAGACGGAAACTAGCTTGTTTTATTGCTTCTACGAATGTTTGTATGTACATACATACGTCTATAAAAAAGCAAGAAAGAAAGAGAAAAAAAAAAAGCAAGAAAAAAGAGATAGAAAAAAATTAAATCTATTTTCCGCTATTTTCGATATGTGTGTACGTTCGTACGCGTGTGCGTGTGCGTGTGTGTTTGTACGTGTGTATTTATATATACATATGTATGTAAGTGTCGATAAACTCGCTGCAACTGCTACAAGGCCGTGTAACGCAACGTTTTAACAGATAACCCGATTGGAATTATGATTTAAACTAAACGAACGACGACGATGATGATACAAACGACGATTATTATCAAACTAGAAATATCTAAACGAGAAAAAGGAATTGTTTACGTGTATGTATATTACGTATATTTAAATTATTACGTTATTGTAAAAAGATATCTAAGAAATTATAATTATCTATATAGATATTTAAAACATTAATGTTATGTAGTAACATTATATTATATGTATGTATATATATATAAATATATATAAAAATTATAAAAAATATATATATATATATACATATAATTAATTAAAGATACAGGATATAATATATACAAAATTATTATGTTTCATCACATAATATATTCTATAAATTACGTATTTCATCACATAATATATTGTATAAATTACGTAATAAAATATTCAATAAATTACGTATTTAAATTTATAAGTATATTAATCATTATCGTTGTAGATACATACGTATATATTATACATATATGTATATATATATATATATATATATTTCCTCAACTTTGTGAGCAATTATAACGTAGTATCTCGATGCGGGTACGATTCGATACGCTTTTCGAAAATCTTGTTTCTTCTTAAATAATTGAAGAAATACAACTAATGAAAAGACTATCTCGAGGATGACACTTTAAAGTGCATTTTTCAAATTCTTTCGATTATTTAGAATACATCGATAATAAACTCTACGTAGTTTCGTTTGTTTCGCTAGTCGATAACGGAGTCACTTTTTTAATAATCAAATTCGAGAATATTACGAAAAAGAAAAGAGAAAACAACTATTTCTCACTTTCTTACCTTTCTTTTCTTTTCCCTTCCCTTTTTTTATTTTTTATTTATATTTCCTCTTTTCTTTAACTTTTCTTTCTCGCGTCGTTCGACGAATGTCGAGAAAAAAAAAGAAAAAAAATATATATATATATATATAAGAAAAAATAAATAAAAAAGAAAAAAAAGAAGAAGAAGAATAGAAAGAATGAATCTACTCAAAAGGAGTTGCTACTCACGCTTCGGTCGGTGGTGGCGAATAAAACGAAGAATTATAGGTGTTCACGTCAATGGCCTTCACTGGCACCAACAACCCCCTTGGCAGGCCGTCCATTCTCTCTTCCCTCTCCTCCCTCTTAATATGTCGTTTTATCCTTTTCTATCAATCGTATCTTCCTCGGACGAGGAAAGGTTAATCGCACAGCACTTCTAAGTACTGCACCAATCAAACAAACATATACACATATATATAATATATGCATGTATGTATGTATGTATGTAATGATGTATATATATATATATATGTATGTATGTATGTATGATGTATGTACGTGTATATATGAATGAATGAATGAATGAATGAATGAATGAATGAATGAATGAATGAATGAATGAACGTATATATGTAATGTGTGTGTGTGATGTGTGTTATGTGCAATACACCACCACGCATAAAATCTAACTTCTTCCCCCAAAGAGACACTCGCGTATATCACTCGTCCTTCGTTTCACCGAGTCTCATCGTTCAGTCTTAAGAAGAAAAAAGAAAGAGAGGGGGAAGAGAAAGAGAAAGAGAGAGAGAGAGAGAGAGAAAGAAAGAGAGAGAGAGAGAGAGAGAGAGAGAGAATGGGCACGATGACTCCCTCACTCACTCTTTCACTCACTCACTCACTCAATCACTCTCCCTTACTCTCTCTTTCTCCTTCTCTCTCTCTCTCTGTTTTTGTTGAGAACCAGGAGAGAAAAAGAAGACAAAAAAGAAAAAAAAAAAAAAAGAAACACACGTCCGAATTTCCCTCGATATATAGGACGTAGAAACACACTTACTGTTAAGCGAACGACGCACAACAAACACTCGCGCATACGCCGATGCCGCCGATTTGTTTTTTTTCTCTCTTAGGGATCGGCCATGTTTATAAAAGAACCGTGTCGTATCGTCTCTATATATGGAAATATAGATATGTATTGAGTCTCTGTCTATATATATATATATATATCCGTTGTTTCCTTTGTTTTCTTTCTCGCGTATTACGCAGTTAATCTTCTCTATTAATTGTACTCTTCGTTTCTCTCTCTCTTTCTCTCTCTGTCTCTCTGTCTCTCTCTCTCTCTCTCTCTCTATCTCTATCTCTTTCTCTCTTTCTCTCTCTCAAGCAGTGTAGGAGAAAAAAAATGGCGACGGCCGAGGATAGACGCTCTGTCACTGTTAGAGAGGTTAACTTCCGGCGTGGTAATAAAAATGTGCTTGAAACGATGACAACCGATAGCTCCCACTTCGCCTTCCCTTTTTATCGATTCGCATGCACGCCAGCAGCAGCAGCAGCAGCAGCAGCAGCAGCAATAGCAGCAGCGGGAGGCAGCAGACTACTGCATGTCTTTCTCCTTCTCTCTCTCTCTCTCTCTTTCTAAGTTCTCTATCTATCTATCTCCTTTCTCCCCCACCCCACACACTCCGTGGTCCCCTCGCCCCTTTGCACGACGAGTTATAACCGTTTAGCACCACCCTTCATGATAGTAAGCTCTTCGCTTGGAGAGCAATTGGTCAACTCACAGACACAACTACGATGCGACGATGACGATGACGATGACGATGACGACGACACACACCACTCTCGACACTTTCGATCGATAGATCGACGCGGCGGCACAACTACACTACGATATAGTTCCTATCTTTTTCTTTCACGTTAGTACATAACTCTTCGTTGCGATTACTTTAATATTCTGTCTTTCTCTCTCTTTCTTTCTCTCTCTCTCTCTCTCTCTCTCTCTCTCTCTCTATCTATCTATCTATCTATCTATCTATCTATCTATCTATCTCACTCTTTCTTTTTTACTTCTTCGAAGACCGATCGATCGATCAACGATTGCACAGTTTTATTCTATTTTCCCTCGTTGCGTAGCGGTACTTACGCGTCTCACAGTTGGTCGTTCGTTTCGTAGTGTACGCGCGTGTGTGTAGAGAAAGAAATGTATATATACATACATATATATATTCTCAGAGTTCTTTTTAAGTATAGAAAGAGAGAGAGAGAGATAGATAGAGACATAGATACAGGGAAGAAGAAACAGAAGAGAAAGAAAAAAAGGGAAAGAGGGAGACAACGTCCTCGAGCTAAAAGATCTTACCGCGTCGGCATTTGGTTACGAACTGAATGTAGTCAGTCAGTCGGCTAGTTTCGGCTCGGCGGCCGAACGCGCCAAGGATCCGACGTCGGGTGGCATCGTGGATAGAGGAGTGGGGGAAGAGCCGGCTCTTAAGGGGGCGAGAGCTCGATGGTAGGAATGGTGGGGGATAGGAAGGTAGGTAAGTAGTTGGTAGGGAGGGGTGAGGAGTGGGGAGGGAAGATCGGAACGTATAGGGCATCGAGCTTCGCCAAATGCCTCCCTACGACCGACTCGTGCTGAGCGATCATCGAGCAGCGTAGAGCCATGCGGTTGAAAACGCCCTTCACCTCTCCTCTCTCTGTTTCACTGACCGACCGACCGGTCTATCATCTCATCCTTTTCTATCTATCTATCCACCGTCTATGTATGTATATATGTATCTATCTATCTATCTATCTATCTATCTTCCTCTATCTTTCTCTCGCGTAGAGAAGACAAGGAAATAACAGACGTAGGGATGGTTGAGAACTCGACTTACTTGATCTATGTATATATGTATCTACGTACATAAGTATGCATGTATGTTGTATGTACGTATATTTGTATGTGTCGACGATCCGAAGAAAAAGAAAGAGACATAGAAAAAGATAGTCGTATCCGGTGGAATTTAAAGCACCTCTCTTTTCCCGCGTATACCGCGATCAAAGAAGACAGACCTCGGGGATACCGAGGAATACCGATCGTTTGTTTTCCCCCAATAGAAATAAGTTAAGACGCGGCGATCGAAGGATTACGTGGAGGAACGTACAATTCGTGAGGTTATGTTTGTCGTACTCGAGGTTATTTAAGGTTACACACGCGTACTTACTGGTAGCGCGTCGAGCAGATCGCGCGACTACCAATAGATTCAATGGAATCCTATAGGAAATCCCTTGGTTTGCTTGCGTGTACTTTTGTCGATGACGATCAGTTAAATACATGAGTTTAATCGAATGCACACGCGTTAGCAACCAAAAGGGCAACTTTCTTGGAGATCGGACACTGACGAATGTAGCTTTCTGAGTGCCCCGTAGCACCTTGAAGCAATTTTTTTAATCGACTGACGAATAGAATTCTCAGAAAAAATTTCTCTCTTTCCTTTTTTTTTTTTTTTTTTTTTTTTCATTATTTATCAGAAAATTCTCAAATATTTCTTTTAGATCGTTTCCACGACAGACAGCGATATAATCAATCGAACCAAGATAATTACATCGTCACAAAAACTTTTTAAATTCGACGAGAAATTCTTTCAACATTGCTTTTATATAATTTTCTTCTAATGAATGTTTTTTTTTTCTTTTTCCTGAAAATAATTATTATTGTAACGATCTTGTCGATATTTATTCTGTTCGTTATTTTCTACGATACTGGCAAATCGCCGAGTTTGTTGTCGCCCGATCTTTTGTCGACACTGCGCGTGCGATCTAAGCGCGCGAATATTTAATTCATAGGCTTGTTCCATGACGAAGTTCGATGATTTTTTCATACATATATATAAAAAA
>NC_057690.1:3870828-3899073 GCF_014466175.1 Vespula pensylvanica | reverse complement strand
AAAAAAAAAAAAAAAAAAGAAAAGAAAAAAGAAAAAAAAAATTTTATTACATTCGCGCATAATTATATCACAAATATTATTGATTATTTTTGCTCGTATAATTAAAATTTATATCTTCCCTTGGTACGTAGGTATCTCGACCGAAACGAAATTTTAATGTCCTTCTGGCGTTTTGGTAAATCTTTTTCTCCCTATCTCTCTCTATCGCATTATCTTATATACATACATTACTTGGTTTACCAGGATAACGCTTATGATAATCAGAAAGAGATAAGCATGTATTAATGCGTTGTATTATTACTACCAGTATATCTAATGTTTGATGAATTATTAAATCGTATAAAACGTGTTCTATTGAATATAAACGAACGAACGAATAACGAACGTCTCTCAAACGTTGGTCAATTAATTCGTACGAAAGTGGGTCTCAAATCTTCCGGTTCGTTTCAACTCAAACGTTGCAATGCATATTCATTATTAAAAGAAACGAAAAGGTCCAACGCGTTCACTCACTTTGATAACGCATTGTGTTTTTAATAAACGCATCACGATATATCCTATTCTCTTGACTCAAGTCTCGTTTACGTTTTAACAAAATATGTGCTTACGTATGTACGAAATTAAAAGAAGAAGAGAAAAAAAAAAGATCTCGTACGTATCGCTAAATATAAATTTAATTTGATTAAATGAGAGATTAGGTTTACTCTAGAACGTCTCGGTATAATTATAAAGCCACAAGCGTTTCTTTTAATTTCATTTCTTTTTTAATGAACATTCATGCGATATTATTAATTGTTATTAATTTAAATAATTGACGATAGTATTTTCTTGATATTGATTTTATAGTATTTCCATAGCAAGAGGATCATAAGAATACACTATTATTCGGTACTGCTTCATTCAAATCAAAATCAATAAAGCAGATTGTGCATCCATACGTCTATACACATACACATACATAAATACACACGCGCACACACACGTATATACATACAGTATACAATACATAGATGCATACATGCACGCATGAATACATATATATATATATATATATATATATATATGGCACTCCTAAAGACCAGACATTATGTGCGTATACGAACTACTTTATGTGAAAAGGGTGTGACTTCCGCTCTATCAGACTCGATTGTAATCCACACAGGTGGAAGAAATGGACGCTTTTATCGTCTCGATACGTTCCCAGCATTATACGATACTTTCTTCTCATTAGATGATGCAACCTCTTCTTTTTCTTTTTCTTTTTCTTTTTTTTTTTTAATCGACGACACCGAAAAAAAAAAGAACACGCGCGTCTTCCTCAAACTGACGATATCTTTGCTTGTCATTAAATTTGTGAAACGAGCTGTAGTTCGTTTCACGCGTTGGGAGGTGCAATTGTGTAAAAAAAAAAAAATTAAATAACAAAAATAAAAAGAGAGAGAGAGAGAGAGAGAAAGAAAGAAAGAAAAGAAAAGAAAAGAAAAGAAAAGAAAGAAAAGAAAACGCGAAGAAATGCCAAAAAGAGTCAAAAAGAGCGGCACTGGGAAAAAAGGGGAGAGGGATGGGAATGGTGGGAGAGAGAGAGAGAGAGAGAGAGAGAGAGAGAGAGAGAGAGAGAGAGAGAGAGAGAGAGAGAGAGAGAGAGAGATAGAGTGAGGAAGCGAAGAAGACGAAGAGAAGACGCGGAAGACGAAGAAGAAGAAGAAGAAGAAGAAGAAATAAGAGGAAGGGGTTTCAAAGCGGATTGCAAGGTCTCGCAATTTCGTTCTTGTCTTCTGAGAAACCAATCGGTCGAACTCTCTTAGGACTTGGTTATACTCGAATCCATTTATCAATGAAAAAACTGTTTAGTATTAACGACTAATTACGAGGTAAAGATTTACTTAAGCAAGATGGCGATGATTAACATTATGATAATCGAAAAAAAAAAATGGAAAAGAAAAAATAGGAAAAGCTAAGTACATTCGTATCACTTTCAGGACATTTTTTTTTTTTTTTTTTTTTTTTTGGAGAAAAATTTGTTTCGAATAAAAAATTTGGTTGCGTTAAATAATGGACCCCCAAAACAGGTCCGGTAAAATTTCTCATTATAAAAATTTGTCGATAATATGCGATAATGTGTTTGACGAGATTGATTTGCGATATCATCAATGCGATTGATCGGTGTAAAATAATTAATTAATAATTTCGTTGTGATAGTATATAATCGTAATTGATACCTGCAGTGGTACGTAACATATAATAGGTATGTACATCGCATATGCAACGATATAAAGTATATGTGTATCATATCGAGCGTTCATAATCCAATGATCTCATTTATTTGTATATATGTATGTACATATATTATAGATAGTGATCTGTCGGTCTGTGAATGAATGAGTGATAATTCCTTGCGAAATCGATATCGTCACGATATTCTTACATCGAGTCACACCGGGTTGGACCAAACCATATCTCGTAGCACCGTACTCGATGGACACGACCGAGTGATGCGCCGTGGGATGCATGCAGGTCATTTCGTGGTACAGACAGGTTTTTCTTGGCGGTACATAAGAGGAGAACCGCCTCTTGGATTCCCATCCATTAAGGACAGGAATCTCGTACCGTTTGTTCGTATACCTTCGATCCCAACCGAGTGAACCGCCATCTTTTCAATCTTTTATTCACACTTTCAAACGAAAGCTGAACAATTTTCTCTTACGACGAAGACAAATCAAATATGTTTGTAACGTGTTGTTATATATACCTAATATACTCCCCAAGTCTATCGTAAATCATATTGAAAATATGTATTACGAAAATATGTATTGTACTGTTATTTCTTTTTCTATAAGATATTACGTATAGAAAGATGTGTATGTGTATGTGTGTATATATATATAATATATTTATATTCCGCCAAACGGAAATCACGACGGAGATGAGGAAAAAAAAGAAAAAAAAAAAAAAAAAAAAAGAAATGGCCGATGAACGAATAAACGAGTCCATTCGAGAGTTTTCCAGTAATACGTTGTTATAATTCGCGCAGATGTTGCCTCTTTCGTTAATTGCTAAATTAATGCGTTACCAAGTGTCATAAGGCCAAAGGAAGAAACCTTTGACATAAGGTATTACGAGCTGATAGGATGAGAATAATAACACAAAAATAATAATGTTATGTAATTTCCTTTTTAACAATGTGACAAGAAAATTATGTGTTTGGTGACATAGAGAAAGAGAGATACGCGTACGTATTAACGTATCGAAAATGAGACAGGTAATTTCATTTCTGAACGGAAATCACAACGAAGAGATGAGCAAAAACTAAAAAAATGGCCGATGAATAAAAGATTATTATTTATTTACCTATCGGTAAATAATTAAAAAGTAAAATAATTAAAAAAATATCGACTACCTCGTATTATGCTTTTTTACATAGTATATAATTCGACTTCCGATTCGAGATTAAAAAAAAAAAAAAAAAAAAGAAAAAGGAAAAAAAAACGAAAGAAAGAGAAAGAGAGAAAACGAGTGCATGTGAGTTGCCGCGTGTCTGTCGAGGAAGAGACAAACGATAGACAGCTGGTTTGAAAGAGTGGAGGAACCCTGTTGTCCTGGGGTATCTCATCTTTCCCTCTCTCTCTCTCTCTCTCTCTCTCTCTCTCTCTGTCTCCCTCTCTCTTCCTATCTATCTATATATCTATCTCTTCGTCTCACCCAATGAAGCGTGTTATTCGTCGTTCGCGCGCTTTTCTGACCGAATGCAAGCCATGAGGTTACGAAAGCTATACGAGAGAGATAGAGGGAGAGAAAAAAAGAGAGAGAAAGATAAACATAGGAATGACACGATAGTGAGAAAAGAGAGAAAGAAAGAGAGAATGTCTTTAAAAAGAAGGAATAGAGTAAAAGTACCTATATATGTGTGTATATATATATATATATATATATATATAAGAAGAAAAGAGAAAGAAGATCCATCGTTTCGTTGTCGCAAGTTTGGAACGCGTGCCACGTGCTTGTAAACGCAAAGAGGCGCGTTGTGTTGTATCGTGTGTACGTATAAGTGAATGTGTGTATATATTGTGTGTATTGTGTGTAGTATGTGTGTATGTGTTGTATGTTTTGTCCTTGCGTCTCAGCTTCTTCGCTGGCAGTTGCCATGCGGGATCACCGACTGACGTCACACTTCTATCTCCCACTGGGCAACTTAATATTGATAAGTGAAAGAGCGTTAGATACCTCCTACTCGATATTTCGTTTAAGGATTGAGAATTAGATCCTCGTTCGTTTCCTCTCTGCGATGATCTCGATATGTATATATATATGTGTGTTGTATGTGTGTGTATGGATGTATGTATATATGTATGTATGTATGTGTATGTATGCACGTATGATTCGTCTATTTTTTATACATATGTATATAACGGGTAACTCGCATAAAATAAAAATCATGAGGTATATTTATCCGTTATTTTTGACGAAAAAATCAATTTTTTAGGTAAAATTATATTCGATTTAAAAGGGTTTATATACGTAAGTACATCGTGGAGATGGATGATTTATGTAGAATCAAATTTTTTTTAGTTTTTTTTTTTTTTTTTTTTTTTTTGTAAGAAACGCTAGAGTAATTTCGATAGCTTAATTCCTAAAATTTGACTAGATATAATGAGATTTCGAAAAGATGTTTGATGATATATTGGAATTATATAATATAATAATGATATATATATATATGTGCACATAGATATGTATATGTATATGTATATATATATAACGCATGTTACGCCTCTAATTCGATCTCGAGGGACCTATGTTCTTTCGATTCTCGATACTCTGATATCGACTACGAAATTGGAAACTTGATAAAACGCTAAATTATCGATAAGGAAAATTCTCTTTCTCTCTCTCTCTTTCTCTCTCTCTCTCTCTCTCTCTCTCTTTTCCTCTCTCTTCTTTACCTTTTCCCTTTTCTTTTAGATGAGAAACCCGAGTCTTTTTCGTGAACGAACACATACTAACGTAGAGACACTTTAAACTTTTTTTAGTTATTGGATACATAAGAATGAGAAAGATGATATCGAACGAAAAATTTCAATAAAGAAAAGGACGATGATCGACATTATTCCGAAAGGATTTTAGATGAATCGATATTATTTCTCTTTTGTTTCTCTTGTCTGTCGTACATTTTTCAAGTTAAGATTTTACATTAGAGATTTAATCGGATTAAATTGTATTCTACTTAATATTATTAAAACATACTTTTAATAAAGCTATATATATGTATATATATATATATATACACATATTCAACCAAATCAATAGAGTAAAAAAAAAAATAAATTGAATGATTTATTCGAATAGAAAAACATAACGAAAGATATCTCGATTCTTCAAAGCCTTGAACTTTTCGATTCATCTATGTTTCGATATCTTGATCTTTCGATCCTTCGATCTTTCGATCCTTCGGTCTTTCGATCCTTCGATCTTTCCATCCGACCTGCGACGTACTAAGAGACACGAGGGCGCGGAAATTTAAACCCATCATGTTATTAAATCGCTGGTTAGTGGACGAAAGTGACGAGTAATAAAGAAGGACCTACGGGTAGGTTAGGATATTAATTTAATCGTACGGTATTCCTTTACCCCTGAGTAATTTTATACGCGTCTCGTGTTATCGTAGTAGAGGTTATATAAAAAACAAGGAATTTCTCCATTTCTCGAATAAACAAGAAGCTTGATACTACCTACGACGTGCGAATGTGCGATGTAATTTTCTTTCTTTCTTTCTTTTCTTTTTTTTTTTTATTTATTTATTTATTCTTTTTTCCGTTAATCGTGTGACCTTCGAGAAAGAATACGGTGAAGCACGTTATTGTTGAATTTATCGATTCGATATATAAGTCGTGTATATTCTACATACATACATACATAGCGAATAAGTTACTCGATTTCGTTTCATCGTTTTTATCGCTGGTTAAAAGGGGAGGAATATACGAGAGAGATAGAGAGATATATATATATATATATAGAGAGAGAGAGAGAGAGAGAGAGAGACGTGAGAAAGAAGGGATGAAGAAAGGAAGGGAGGAGGAGGAGGAGGAGGAAAAGGAGGAGGAGGAGAACAGGGGGGCAAGAAAGGAAGCACGAAATGAGATATGTATGCCGGGAGAAAAGACTGGTGCAACTTTTCTACGCATGCCACGTGTTTTACCACCTGCTGTATCTCCCCTCCTTTAGCGATGCCACACAAATCGATATTTCAATTTGTACGAGAGTTCAAAATTTGCAAGCAGAATTTCCATCGTGATATTTAGATCACTTTAGATATACCTTTATCTTACGGGACTTTTACTTCGATTACTTTCACTCTTTTTTCACTCTATCGAGCGTCAATCGAGTCGCAACGCATATCAATCGAATCTAATACGCATATACTTATTCTAATACGCATATATTTATTCTAATACGAAATTACGGAAAAGAGATGCGATTATTGTGGCTGCAGAGAAGAAAGAAAGAAAAAAAAAAAGAAGAAAAGGATATAACGTTCGAAGCGAATAAGAATATTATAAGAATAAGAATAAATTTAACTACGTCACGTTAATACACGTATATTATAATAAAATTGTATCTTCGCAAGGTTATTCTTTCTAATGACGTTTTTAACGCAATACAATATAAATGAAAATCATTTGAAAATATTAATAATCGCAATACGTATTTTTATTTTTCGTATAGAGAGAGAGAGAGAGAGAGAGAGAGAGAGAGAGAGAGAGAGAGAGAGAGAGAGAGAGAGAGAGAGAGAGAGAGAGAGAGAGAGAGAATATATAAACATTTCGACGCACATTAAATAAAAAAACAAATAAGAAACATTATGTACCGAATTGACCTTCGGAAAGGTAAAGATAATACGAAATCCTTCGATGGAAGATCGATAACCGGAAGACTATTTAACGCTGAGCATGACCTCGAGCGCGACAAATGTTTATATGTATATATCGACTAATAAGAAAGAAAGAAAGAAAAAAAAAGAACAAAAGAAATGAGAGAAAGAGAAAGAGAAAGAGAGAGAGAGAGAGAGAGAGAGAGAGAGAGAGAGAGAGAGAGAGAGAGAGATCAAGTTAAAGGCCAAGAGACGAGAGACAACGATAAATGTTATATATATATATATTATAATAGAAGATACTCACTTATTCGTGGCGATCCACATTATCGTTCAGTTCTTCATTGTTTTCATTTTACGATGATTTCTTGATCATTAGTTGGCAATACTAAGAAGAAAGTCAATGTAAAATGTGCAAAACCAATATAATCTTAACGTTCACTTAAATAATCTTCGCAATATGGCTGATATTCACCCTTGACCAAAAGACGAGATTTCTTTCTTTCGATCAAGATTAAATGTGAGAAGGTCGATGAGCTTCTTGTTTCTTCTTTATTTTTTTATTTATTGACTTTTAAAAAACGCTTACCGGAACCGGTCGAAAGCGTACACGACGCGACACCGTCTTACTTCGAATATCTTTTATTCTCTTTTTCTTTTTCACTCACTTTCTCTCTTCTTATATATATATATATATACATATATATACATATATATATATATATATGGGAAATAATATTCTATATATTTCGTCGTGTGTACACTCGAAGGGCACTCGATGAAAGACACAACACTATTCGCACCATCGAACGATCTCCCGCGGATTCGCGCAATAATTTAACTACCTGTGTGTGGTAACACTCACGATTCGAAAACGAACTAGGTGGTATTCCATGCGAAATATCGTCCTGCCATCTACAGACTATTTTTGACATTAATGTTATTACCGACATATATTGAACGTTAATAAACGAATGATATATATTATGTATACGCGAACAGATTTTTATCTCTATTTCTCGAATCTTATTTCTTTTTTTTCGATCATAAACAATTACGATTATACATCACTCTGTTTTCTGATGATTCAAACAAAACGATTATAATTAAACCATCGTAATTTTTGATCGATTTTCATGGACGTCAGAGATGTTTTTTTTTGAATTTTTTGAAGAATTTTTATATATGTGCAATCTGATATACACTGATTACGATAAACTAGTTCACAAATAATAATATATTCGTTGTAACGTTACGTAAGTTTAACGCGTGAAATATGAAATAAGTTTAATTTATTATATCTATGACTTAATTTTCGCCGACACTAGCTCCATCTGGAACAGACTTTTCAATGACTTAAACAATTGACAAGACAGTTTTCTTTTGCATTCCGACGAGTGAACATCGTGACTCTCTATCTAATTTTAAACAAAATTGTGTTGTGAAATAAAAAGTTATTGAAGACAAGTGCGTGAGGAAATCATTAAGACATTAACCTACAACAAGCGGATGCAGCAGAGCAGAACTTCAAATAGAGCAGTCGCGCAAAAAAACAACGATCTCCTTCTGATATTTTAGTCATATTTTACACAAGATACAAAATGAGTTAGTTACATAAAGTGTTAGTTGCGGCAGGCAGGTTATATCAACGTAATAACTGTAAGTTTTTATAAATTTATTTATTAATACGTAAAGATAATCGAAAAGTTTACAAAGATAAATTAAAAAAAAAAAAAAAAACAAAATTATTGGTTATCTAATTAGTTATTTAATCGATTATCTTAATTAACCTCCAAAAAAGTGCTAACTATCGTGATGCAAATAATAACTGAAAATTAATGTCGTATAAAGAAGTGTAGGAATTCTAATAATGTCTTATCTTGCAATAGAAAAAGAAATATTGTTTGGTTTACATTCCTCGTGATATGCTTCGCCATTATGAAAATCTCTCCAAGTTGGAGGTGAGAATTTGTTTAGATGTAGACCACAATGCTTACATGGTTCAATAAACAGATTGATTAAAGTATGAAACCAAATCTAGAAAAAAAAATTTACATATTCTTATAAGTAATATGATTATTAATGATCTTATATTATTTTTGTTTTATTTGCGATAAAGATTGCGATTTATTTTACAAAAAATTCATATTACCATAAACGATTGTACACCTAATTCAGGATATTCTACAGAATCAAAATGTAGTATTGCAGCGAGAGCATTTTCTGTTACTTTTCTGAAAACTTTATGCCTTGATTGTGTCCACAAATCTATTGATTCTTCATAACCTTTTACAACAATCCATTCGATCATCATACCTCTAATTATTATTACTGCCTTTAAAATGTATCCTAATGTAATATCGAATGATATATCTGATTTAACCGATTTAGAGGCAGATATTGTCATATCACCAAAAAATTGAGTTAAGGTAGTCATCATGTAATTGATTTGCCTTTTAACAAGATTAAAATTTTTGTTTTAATTTTTGTATTTATATGATGAACATAAAATTTGTTATTATTACAAAAGACTTTGCACATTGTAGAAGTACATTATAATTACTAGTTTAAACTTTATTTCTCTTTACTCTACTGATATTTGTATAATATTTTTTTTAATGAATATTGCTTAAGTAATGTTTGAATGTCATTATACTAATGAACTTTATCAATCTATTTATAATTGTTAATAAGAAAATTATAATATGCTTACCTTTTCTCTGCACTTTGCTGATTAAAATTATTCATGCGTTCCAAATATAATGGATGTGATATCGGTTTTAAATTTTTAATCTTTCGAACTACATTCCTGAAAAATTTGTATATATTATACGAATACTTATTTCCACGTTGAAATAAAAAGTACAAAATTAAATCGCACACCTTAAATTCATGTTAACTGTTGATAATAATCCTTGTAAATAGGCAACTTGTTTATTCTGTTCTCCGCTATGTAAATCATTTAGAAAAATTCCAAAAACACGATCAACGTTAGAACGTAATACTGTAATTGCTATCAATGCTGCTTGTAATTGTTCCATCATTTATTTTTTTAATAATGAATAATAAATATACGATTAAGATGTAAGCAAACGCAATCAACATCAGTGAGGTTACGTTATTACACTCTTTAGTAGTTAAAATTTTGAACTAAACTATGTAACCGATTTTACTCTATATATCAAATTTTTTTTTATACGAAATCGCTCAGTTTAAACGAAGAACGGCGAAACATTCAAAATATATACCTAGGGAATAAAATTTTAATAATAGTTTACAAAACTATTAATTGATTTCATTAGTATCAGACATTCATCAGTGTATTGTAATTTTGCTTTAGCCTGTATCAAGTACAGTAGGAAAACATGAATCTTCGAAAATGCAAAATTTAATGTTAGTGTTCTACATTGATAATTTCAATTAACGTTCGATATTGAATAAATATTTCGAACGAAGATATCGAATTAAAGCGTATAGTACATTTAGCAGATATATCCCTATGTTTCTCAAGAGATGTGATCGTCGCTGATTGGCTGGTGCTCTATTTATGAAATAGTTACATATATATAAAAGGTAAGTTGCAAATAATCGTAATAGAAACTTCCTAGAATAATATTCCTGACAGTTGGAAGTGTATTATTAAACAGTTTCTTTTAAATCTTATCTTTTAAAAATCATACAATATGTACGTAATTCTAATTTCGGAAAAATATTTATTTGTAAGTGTAAAAAAGAAAAAAAAAACTATTTCGTTGAGATTATAACAAGTAATTTTTTTTTTTTTTTTTTTTACAAATGTTTTTCTAACTAACTTAAATTTATAAATCATGATGGATTATTTTATTGAGATAAAAAAATTCATGTGTGTGTGTATTAATAAAAAAATTATATAAATTTCGCGATAAAAATATTTTTAAAACATTACTTGTTTTCTTATAACAAAATAGGTTCAGTTCCAGAATTTGTGGACATGATCATAATCGTATTATAATTATTATCTGTTAATCGGCCGAAGAAATTTTTTTCTTCTTCTTCTTTTTTTTTTTTTCTTTTCTTTTAATTTCATTGTCTCTAAATATTCTTAAATATCTTGAATTTACGAATAATTTTCTTTTCTTTTTCTTTCTTTCTTTTTTTTTTTTTTTTCAAAGTTTTAATACGAATAGTGAAAAGTTTTATAATCTTTTTCGCATGACAATTATAATTGTCAAATATATATAACAGATTAATAAAGACAGGATTTATAAAGAAAAAATAATATTATACTATTTTGTATTAGGATATAAAAAAATACGATTTTTTTTTTTTTAGGATCCATGGTACAAAAAGAAAATGGCAGAATACTCCATACACTTGTATTACTATATTTGTCATACATTATCAATTTTTTATTGTATTCCTAGTAATTAACATTATTAATTCTATTTATTATATAATAATGTCGTTCTTTTTTTTTTTTTTTCATTTTTTTTTTCTTCTTTTTTCTGTTTTTTTTTATACTTTTTTTTTTTGATAGTTTACTACGACGATTGCAGAGAAATGAGAAAGAACATCTTATTTCGCTAATATTCTATTTTTGAACTATAAGAAGGAAGAAATAAAAATGACACGTTGTTTCTTCTTCTCTTACACTTGACTTTAGATATTCACACAAACAATATTTTGTTATTTTTCTTGCGTATTTTTCGCAATGTCTTAGATTTCACACTTTTTGCTCGATATCGTAATCGTCCATATCGATTTAACGAGCTGATTTGTAAGTTTTAATGGGAAAAGGGGAAACACTGTGTGAGTATGTGTGTGTGTGTGTGTATTATATGTACGTGTGTGTAAACCTTGACTAGGTTAATATGACGATTTTGTTATAATACACAGATACATTTTATTTATACGCATTTTACGTAACTTCGTCATGAACTTTTATATTTTCTTCTTTTAATCCTCTTCTTCTATATAAATATATATATATATATATATATATATATATATATATATATTCTTTTTATTCTTTTTTATTTGTAAATACAAAGAATAAAATATATTTTCCCTTGAGATTTTCAGATCTTCTCGAACGTTGAGACACGTTGAGAAAAGTTAAAGAAAAGAGGAGAAAAAGAGGAAATAAATTTGTCTATAATCGATAATCTGAAATTCTTGTATTTTGTATGAATGATCTCGTAGAGAAACTGTGGAAGTATTCAGTCCAAGGACAGAACGGACTCTATAGAGTTTCTATTCCTTGGTTGTAGTCTTGGACCTCCTAGATAGCTCAGAGGATTGCCGTAAGTCCGACAATCGTCCGACAGATAGATAGGGCTCATGTTCAGGACCAAGGGTTTTCTGGTATCTACAAAATTAACAAAGAAGAGAAAAAAAAAAAAGAGGGAGAGAATAATTACTATTGTCTTACTACCATGAAAGAGAAAAAAATAGAGAGAGAGAGAGAGAGAAACATGTTTGAAAAAAAAAAAGAAAAAAAGAGGAATATACGAGTTGCAATTAATTTCTAAGATCACCCAATTAATTTCTTTGAAAAATCATACTTGCAAAAAAATTGTACCATCAGAAAGGTATAAAATATTTCAATGTAGTAACTCTATGTAGGTAGATCTTTTTTTACAACACTGAAGTCATGATTACATAGATGCTTTGAACGATTTTGCTTCGAAATTCTGTTTCTCTCGAAAGATTATTGATGTTGAAAATATAAGTTAAAAAAATATAAGAGTAGTGGCCGAAAGTTCTTTTTCTTTCTTTTTTTTTTTTTTTTTTTTTCACGACAACTTCGAATTGATCTTTCACGTTCTCCACTCACTTGATTCTTTTGTACCTAGCGTTTTTTTTTTTTTTTACTTTGCAATTGTTCTCGAAATTTCAGAAATTTTTCAGAGCGGACAAAAATCGTTTACGACGATCTTGCGATCGCAACAAGTGGATGTTGTAAAAAAAAAACTTTTACGTTTACAGAAAGCGAGAAAGAGATAGATAGAGAGAGAGAGAGAGAGAGAGAGAGAGAGAAAATGATTATGAACATAAAAATTAGGAGATCTTAGAATTCGAGTGTATCTCGTACATATAAAGTGACGATAAAGAAAAAAAAGAAAATGACGGCGACGACGACGACGACGACGATAATGATGATGATAATGATGATGACGACGACGACGATGATGATGATGATGATGATGATGATAATGATCACACTGACCTGTCGATGTCGGCGAACGTTCAGGGGCTTTCGAACGTTGTCCAGTGTCATTGTCCATGCTAGCCTATACACATATAATGAATATTCCCTTTAAACATATCTTTTCCTATACAAACTATTTCCAAAATAGAAACGACGTGGATGCGATTAATCAATCCTTGCCACGATGCTAGAGACAATAAACGACGAAATTTCGTTTGTTTTTATGATTATTAGTTATGGGTTAGTTAAAATTAATGATAAAATGATTTGTCGATGATCGATCGATCATTAAAATGTTTTTCTCGTACGTATATCCCCATCTTGTTGATCTTTGTAAATTTCAATAATTAGCTGGCAAAAATTTGTAGTAATGTTTATTTTATAAGCTAATTACATACATGTCTCTATGTCTTTTAGGAAGAACACATATGTACGTCGTTGTGTCTTGAAGCGAGATAACAGCATGCGATGCAATAACGAGACGTTCCTGGTCGTTGCAGGTACAACAATCGATGCAAGCAATAGTTCTTCTTTCGTAACAATGATTTTTCCACCGTATGCGCACTTTTGTTATTAGTAGAAGCCGTTCAAAGATCGTAACGAGTTGTTGCGAGGCACGATAAGGTATTTTTTTTGTTGCTTTTTTTTTTGTTTTTGTTTTTTTTAGCTCGTATGTAACAGGCTCGAGGAATATATGGAAAATTGACGTGTGAGTAGAACGGTGCAAGAAAATTGGATCGGACTTGAAAAACATATATATATATATGTGTGTGTGTATATATATATGTATGTATATATATTTATCCTTTCGTTTGTACTGCGCTGTTTATATAACATGCTATATAAAACACTGCCTTTGAAAAGGATTATTATTCGTTCCTGTCGTTAAAGATATAGCGTCATTTAATGATTTTAATTCAACGCACTGATCGCGTTTCTTTCTTTTTGCAGGCTTCAAGATCATTCAAGATCAAACAACGTTGCATTCCATCGGGATTCGAGAAAATTGATAAAAAGATATAGTAATTTTTGAGAACTGGTGAAAGAAGATTGGGAAGAAGAAGGAGATGAAGAAAAAAAAAAAAATAGAAAAGAAAAAGAAAAATAAATTCACGTGCAAGAAACAAGACAAGAGAAGAGAATAGAAAAGAAAAGAAAAGAAAAGAAGAAGAAAAAAAAAACTAAAGAAAAAAAATATGAAATAGAATGAAAACAAAGTAAAAGTACCTCTAAAGTTCGCACGTAGAATTTGTTTCGTAGGTTTCGGGAATGGTATTCGTTGATACGACAACGCTCTCATCGACGTTCGTGCTAGACGAACTCCTTGGCTGAAATTATTATTACGATTTTGATTAAACGAATAAAACGGTGAAAAGAAAAACAAGAGAGAAAAAAAAGAAGAAAAAAAGTTAAGATCGAAATCGCGATCTGATGATAGATAAATCAGCTGTGATCGTTTATCGATCGCCATCTTGGAGCTTTTCCCGTATCCGTATTAACTTTCCTTTCCTATGATTATTTTTCTATATTTATCTATAAAACGTCTATTAATGATTCGTATATAAAGACAATAATATCGCCACCAAAAGCACACCAACGCCATTATTATTCTTTTCGATTGTATGAAGCTGCTGATAATGAGCCAAAACACCTAATACAGAACATGAATGATAAGTGATTTTTTGAATCATTTTAATGAAATTAAATTTGAAAAATTTGTCATACATACACACACACACACACACACACAAACAGCAAACACTTTCATTCTTTCTGCTACGCGTAGGTATGCGTAAATCGTCATTAAATTTCATTTTCATTATCGTAGCAAGCATACAAGCATACGAAACATTGTGCGCATGTATGTAAGTGGGCCCACATGTATATGTATATGTGTAACAAAAATGTATATGGAGAAACCAAGCTGAAAAATGATCGAACGTTGGATCAATTTGACAAATACATATTTTAACCTTTTTAATCCTTTTTCTTTTGTAATCTCGTGCGATTATGTTTTTTCTAAGCAGGCAGTGCACATAAAAAACCGTGCCATGAGTGTCGAATTATATTGGAATTGAATAGCAAAATGAAAATTGCAATGATAGCGATTAGTACAATGACTTGTCTCCCCATATAAATATAAAATTAAACGAATTATTTAATTTGTTTACGTGTATATATAGTTATGTATATATGTATGTATGTATACTTATATCAATGGATAAGAAAATTATTATCATCCTTTTCACGTTAATTATCTAATTAAATATCTCTAATTTGTCTAATAATCTCGCTATATACGCGAATCTAGATAGAAAAATCTTGACAAAAATCTTTTTTTTTTTTTATTGCAAGATCGAATTATTTGCAAGATCGATCGTATATCATTTCGTTGTCGTAGTGCTTAAAATCTATAACGTTATTGTTATACTATAATAATTATTATCGTCATTATCATTATATTATTATCTATCTATCTATCTATTTATTATTATTATTTATTAATACGCGAGAGGCACTAAGGATTATTCAATATATTCAACGATTTTATCCTAAACGCAGTAGAACAACCATTCTAAATCTCGTAACTTTAGCGATATGTATATTCTAGGCACTATAAGTTTCTTTCGTTAATTTATATTCCTTTTCACATCTATATAAATTATATATATATTCTAACCGCGTAATCGTATATAACTACGATAATATATCTCTCCTAAAGAATTTTATATATATATATATATATATATATATATATATATATATATATACACTAAATATTAAATGCCTAATTTATCTAAGTTTTGAACATATTATCGCGAGGATCGATCAATCTTGCCGTAACTTTTTCAAAACGAGCTTCTCCGTGTGGCTTTTTGAACACAATAGGAACACTAAGATCTAAACTCATTGGTCGTTTTGGTGGATCCTTTTTAATATTAGTAGTAGTTTGGCTAGCATTCGTATTAACGTTATTAATAGTTGGTGGTATACATTCGGTTTTAATTTCATTTATGCCAGTCACGGAAAAATTCGTTTGAAGGAGTCCCTTTTCTTCATTTAACAATGGATTATCGATCAAGGACATTCTCCGTGACGTATCTCTTACCGACTTCAAGAGGACCTCGTCCTCTTGACTATCATCCTTTTCTCCTTCTTCTTCTTCTTCTTCTTCTTCTTCTTCTTTTTCTTCTTCTTCTTCCTCATCATCATCCTTTTTGTTATCCTCATCTTGTTCTTCTTGATCATCCTCTTCCGTCAATTCAGTTTTCTCCTCATTATCGTCTTCCTCTTCTTCGCATTCTTCTAATTCTGGTTCTTCTCTTAGATCCTCCATTGACTATTAGAGAGAAAGAGAGAAAAAAAAAAGATAATATATTAGTAGAAAAATCGATAACACATCACCGACTTTTTTGTTATCTCTAAGAAAAGCTATTTGTAAATTTTTGTGAATTGTAAAAACACTAGATTTACCAAACAATCGAAGTGACTGGTGTTTAGATCGTTTTTATAAAAATGTCTCTCTAGTTAAAATTTTTTTATAACGATCATCTGTAGTTTTTGTCCTTTGTTACAATGGAAAATCTAACGGGTCGTACGATTTTATACGAGTTTTTATTTTGTGTCATTTTGTACAGAGAAATTTATTAAGCTTTTCTTTTTTTTCTTTTCTTTTTTTTTCTATTTTTTTTTTCTTCCTATAAAGGCTACGTTAGGACTTTGAACATAGTTCGTAAGTTTTTGAAGGAAAGATTTCTAAATTGTTTCTGTTGTACGATCAATTTTGTAAATCTATTTTTTTCTCTTTTATTGACTTTCTTTCTGAGTTATATATGTGTGAAGTATATACATATATATATATATATATATATATATATATATCTTAATATATCAAAATAATATTGTTGTGGTAGTACTAGTGTTAAATAGCTTTTCTCGTTCAAGTCGGCTTTATATTGCACGCATTTTATTGTATATTTGGCAGGGCAAAATAGAAAGAGAAAGATAGAGAAAGAGAGAGAAAGAGAGAGAGAGAGAGAGAGAGAGAGAGAGAGAGAGAGAGAGAGAGAGAGAGAGAGAGAGAGAGAAAGATTCAATAATTCATATCCAAGAGAGAATATATAAAAAGGGACTTTTGGAATCTCTTTTTAAAAAATCTAAATCCTTGAATTGACTTGTTGAATTTATACCGATCGGAATAACATTTTTAAAAGAAACATGCAAAAGCAATTCAGCAAGCCTTGCAAAAGCTTGACATGCATTTCTTATTGGAAACAAAAAAGAAAATATCTTTACGAATGGGTTTGGTTTCGGAGGTTTATTGACGATGCCTGTATTTACCCCTAGCAGCTCCTTTTTTTCTGGTTCCTCGTCTGCTGTTAAATAACATTTTTATTAGAATTTTCGTTTAGATTAGATAGAAATAATAATAATCCTTTGCATTATAATTATGTTCGTAATTTATTCCAGGTCAATTTTTTTATTTAGAACATATATATATAATTAATATAATGGTATATCATATTATTTACTATTACTATACACGCTATACCATAAAAGTCTATATTAAAAAATTCTGACAGAAACAAATAAATTATTGTTATTAGTCTAATGTGAGACGATATCGTAATGCAAAGGATTAAAATAAATCATTAAGATCTAGAATTTAGACATCACCTTTTATGTGAACCTTTTTATCATTCATTAATTCCTTAGGCTCTGTATTAGGCAGTGGTTTGTATTCTTTAGCAGTAGCTTTCATATGAGTACCATTTGGCCTTTTTTCATCATCAGTAATTTTAAAGCCGATAGTTTTAATACCAGTCGTCGTGACCAACGAATCGGTGTATTGTTGAGGTTGCCACCTTTGTGATCCCGACGGACTCGGTGATTTACTAGCTGCAGCTGCTGCACTTCGTCGACGTCTCCTATCCTTTCTTGCACTTCGCCATACTTCATAAATACATCCTATCACGGCACCGACGAATAAACAGCACAAAGCTATAAAAATATAGGTCCCTGCATCTTGTTCCTCTTGAGTAGCATCAGAGTATTGAGATTTGTAGAGAATCCTTTCTGGAGGATCTTCGACCCATCCTCGATCATGTCCCTTGAAAAAAAGAAAGGAAAAAAAGAAAAGAAAAAACAAACATAAATTTTCATCCTTAAAAGTAATATTTTATCCTAAAACAATAAGAAATATCGATTATATTTGTCCTAACTATCATAATAATATTATTCGCGATTATTGTAAACATTACAATTTTCATCATTTTTATATGTGGATATTAAATAATAATAATAATGATGATGATGATGATGATGATGATAAAAGAAAAATTATTCACAAACTAGATTTTTTCTCTCGTGTAGCATAGATTTTTGAAAGAGATAATATATTGCTTTGAAATTTCATTGATGATAACTTAAGATTAACTGTAATAATTGTTTTTTTTTTTTTCCATCATTTCTTTTAAATGTCTTTGACATGGACGATAGTTATAAATTTGATTTATATATAAATCATTCACTCACAACACTGTCGTTTCTTTGAGGCTCTAGACCTCGTGGTTGTGCATGGAAAACAGCACATTGTGCGCTCCTGACGCCAGCAGGTATCGTTGCTCTTACAGTTTCACTGCCTTGTTTAGTAAATAACATGTACTCTTCGAGCGGTTTCATTATAGGTCCGCCATTGATCGAGATAACAACGTCTGTAATAATAATAAAAAGAGATAGAATATTTCGATAAGTTTTAACATTCATGTATATTAAATCATTGAGATTTAAAATAATACATACTACTAAGGCAACCAGTGTACCCTTTGTAAGCAGCAAATCGAGAATCAGTAGTATTCAATCCACCAAGTTGAATCTCGGTCGATCCTGGAGTATCATAGTAATCGCCTAAACTGAGTATTGGGATTGGTAAAAGTTGTACATGTTCACGATCGATCTGTAATCATTTATAATAACAATAAATATGTATATTGTTATTATAAATTATAGTTTATAGATTGTTTACAAAATAGTTTATTATTACAAATAATATTTTTTATTATTATTATATATATATATATATATATTTATATTGTAATATATATTTATTATTATATAAACATATATTGTTATTATAAATTATAGTTTATAGATTGTTTACCAAATATATATATTTATTATTATACATATAAAATATAATTTATAGATCGAATAAATGAAATTAATCGTAAGACCTACCAAAAGCATAGTCGTGTTGTTTTCTCGTACATAATAAACGCTATGCCTAGCTCCATTCAAGAAGTTTCTATCGTTGAGACGTACACCATAAGCTACGCCTTCGGTATCCTCTTCGAAGATGAGTTGACCCTCCGATGTTAAGGCCACGAGTAGGTAATAGCTTCTTCTGAAAAAAAGTTTTTCGAAAGACATCCCGGATTCCAGATGTCGACAATCTCTTGATGCAATCTCTTCGCTCCGTTATCCGGAAAGAAAAGAGGTATCTCTACGTAGCGAGAAACATTTATGTTTTATTACAAGGTTCTTAGAAGTTTTACTTGTTTTCTGTTTGCAAGAGCAACAATGCCGTTGTTCGCTGCCGTAGTTCGTTCGTTGAAAAAGCTAGTTGTACTTTCACTTGCTTCACTTCTCCCTCGAGCTCGAATTCACGTTGTAGTACACTCTCGCCACTGAAATCGGCACCTTTCTCTATTAAACGGACAAAGACATTTGTATAATTTAATTATAGATAAATATTCTTGTGAATATTATTTGATAAACGATTTGACAACAACGACAACAATAATCTATGATATTACCATCGGCACAATGTTCACCAAAATAAGAAGTCAATTCGCAATTGCAAGAGGATTCTTGCCTTCCAAAATCTTCTGTGCATATACCCAGGTTCTTACAAGGCATAGCATCGCATTTCATCTGACAATTGGGAAGGACACCTTTGCTACCTTCGTGATTAGCTTCGCTGGCTAAGTTTGGTAAATCCACGTGATACTCGCCGATCATCAATCCTCGAAGACATCCTACGTATCCTTGTGTTAGATTACCTTCTTTTCCGACTCTTAAAAGGTCGTCTGGATCGAAACCTCCTAAATTCATCTGCCAAGAAAATAATAATTGTTAATCATTTCAACATCGATGACAGTAAACGAATGAGTCATTTTGAGAGATATAAAGGATACTTGGAAATAATCTGTTGGTGGTGCAGGTGGTCTTTGAGGTGCTAACACTTCCTTTTCAGGATTAATCCAAGGTTTATTAGAATAAGAATCTAAAAGTATAGGAGTTGCATTCAATGTAATATTATAATCATTCACGTGAAGGGTCGTAGACTTTTCTCCATGAATTATGGCTATTTGTACTGATATTCCTGTGTTAACACCTGTTAACCAAACAAAAAACAAAAAAGATAAACAATCATTTTTACAAGTAAACAGTACAAAGGATACGCGAGTACCTGAGTGTTGCACAGTAATATTTTTAATTTCATTCCCTGCATTGAAGAGATACACGATACTAGTGCCATTCGAGATGTAAAGATGTACAAAATTGTTTAAGTGATCGTTAGCATAAAGTATCAGTGAGTGAGTATCGTAAGTTCTTAGATTGATTAGTATGTTTCGTTCGAACATACTCTTCAACAATATCTTCTCTCCATCGTCATCCGAGCCAAAATAATTTTTTTTTAGAAAAGCACCCGGTGAAGTAAACGTCAAAGCTTTATTATTGATATCTGTGTGAAGAATGTTAATGTTTATTACATGAAAAAACAAATGTATTTTTAATTAACTTAAGTTAACTAACTTTTAACTAAATATTACTTTAAATTATATATATATATATATATAATTTATATTGATAGAAATTTACTTGTTTCACAGAAAGTTCCCTGATGAGCCCATCTGTTCTCACAAACGCATTCAAAGTTACTCCAAAGTTCGACACACCTTGCACCGTTTTGACACTTGTTAGGTTGACAAGAAGGTTTGCAATCTTTAATAATTTCAGAGAGATGTACCGACATGTAACTATGGATATCCAGGATTTCACCATTTACAACAAGACCTCGGAAACATCCAATTAATCCTTGCCTGACCGATGAAGTCTTCAAATGTTCTCTGTGATAAACAAATCGCTAGATTTCTCTAACAAACATTTCTAAGTTCGATCGATCACTTACGCTGTAGCACCACCGATGAACATGGAACCCTCGAATGGACCAAACTCTTCTTCGGGCAACAAGTCGACCATTTCGTAATCAGTATTAATCATAAATCTAACATGGTAATCGTTATAATCGATCCAAATCTTCTGCCACTCTCCGTTATTTAATTTGCGTTGACTGTTTACTTCCAAGTCTCGAATAGTTCCAGTATTGAGAGTAAAGTTAAAAGTTAACCGATATTCTGATGTCAGTGCTACCATGAACGATGGATAATTACTTCTGATTGGTGGTTGATAAAGAAGAATAGCTTTCTCTCCTGTTGTACGAAAGCTAAAAGCAATATCACCTTTTCGCCAACCTGGCACTTCGATATAGGATTGTGAGGTCGTGAATGTCACAACGTATTTCTGTGTGTCTGAACAAAATGAAGAAATGTTATTGATATTAATAACAAGTTTAACAATCATCCTCTAGTTAATCGTTAATCTTATTTACATACTTGTTTCGACACATTCCAATGGCCCTAAAGTAATACGGCCTTGAGCATCTTCTTCGAGATCTCTTTGTTGTAAAAATACCATACCGGTGATACCTAACGCATCTGGTGTCTCATAATAACCTTCATCGGAGAGCCATTTGCCAGCATTTCCAGATGACACATCACAGTTGCAACTCAAATTGCTGCTGACACAAGTTCTATTCACTGGAAAAAAGAATCATTTTGAATTTTCTTTAGACTGTCCTTTTAATAAGTTTGAGAAAATAATTAAGAAACTTACTGCCACATGGACAAGAACCTCTGTTAACATTTCCAATGTAATCAACGGTTGTTCCTTTGGAACCAAGAAACCAGGTTGCACTATGAAGTTCCAAGGGTGCTTTGTAACAATCATACTTCACATATTGACTACAGTAAAGCGAGTGAGAGATCAGTTCTTGAAGCATCTCTGCAGTAAATTGTCTGTATTTAATACTAAACGAAAAGTCTGATTCGGAGATGGATCTGACGTCGACTTGGGATGGTAAATTATGTTCTACGATCGTCTTGGTTGAGTCTTCGATAGATTGAAATTCACATTTTACCGAAGCAGGTGGAAATCTTCCATTTCCATCGATATCAATCGTGTAAACGTCGTCTTGAGTATAGCCTAACAGCGCTAATTCTTCACAAGTTTTTTTATTATCTGCTGCAATGAAAATTGATAATCACAATTGTGATTATTTTGGATTATTACAGTTTCGTTTTAGATAGGGCAGGGACACTTACCGAAATGACAATTCTTTCCAATATATCCAGTATCCGTACAATCACAAGTGATCCGATCTTCTTTCACAGAACATTTACCACCGTGTTCGCAAGTGTTTGGTCTTTTACATGGATCAACAAATTGGCAGTTATCCAAAGCTACTTCACCGACAACTCTTTCAGTATTTATGATATATCTGGGCTCTATCTTTTGACCATTTACTTGAATATCTCGCATACAACCTACCAAACCTAATTATAAAATATATCAACCTGTTAATCATTTAACTTGATTTGTTAAGTAAGACTTGCTTTTATTTGTTGAGTATTGTCGAACAAGTTGACATACCAGCGTTACCCTTGCCACTTCCAATGATTACTTTATCACCTAATTCAAAAGTCATAGCAAAGAGTTTGCTCTGTTTATTTCTATAATCAATTAGAATGTTTAGCTCGCCTTTTGTGTAATTTAGTTCTACGGCATGCCAGGAGGTATTGTAAGTTGGGAATTTAACAGCGGTTGATACCGTGATATTTTCTATCGAGACGGGTATCAGTTGAAAACGTATCTCGTCGTTAACCAAACGAAGCTAAAAAAAAGAAATAAAAGAGAGGGAAAGAAAAAAGAAACAGTAAGTAAATTTTAGACAAAAATTGGGTCAATATATCACATACTTTTTTTTATGATCGATAGAGATCATTATTCATTGAATAGATCTTATTACCTCCCAATAACCAAGTCCACGATTACTCTTCACGTCTCCCGATGCAACCACCGCAATTGGTTTGGAACTTTTAAAATCAAAGTTGAGCTTAAGAGAATCCGTTTTCTCAATAGGCCACCAAATGTGACTTCCTGCGAAAGGGTACGTAATGGGAATGACCTCGACGTCGGCCTCGTAATACTCTGGTTCTAGCACACCGATGTAATGAACCATAGGATTAGATCGTTTCAATTCGTAGATGATCGACTTGTCGTTGAAGAATACGTATTTTAACGATCCTAAAAAAAAATAATTTTGTTCGTTTATCTTGATCGCTTCTTTGAGGTCCAGAAAGAAAAAAAAAAAAAAAAAAAGAAAAAAAGAAATTCACTTTAAGTCAAAACTCGAAGTATATAAGATTACTTCATTATGATCAACGGAGAAAAGATATTGGGACGAACCTACGAAATTATTATACGACACCAAGCCCTTCTTCTTATGAAGTTCTGGCCCACCGCCAATATATATCTCAGGATCTATAATCATATTATAATTTTCCCCAGGTATCTCGAGTACTTTAACTTCCTCGTCCAAACTCACGAATATCAAGGAACCATTGTGGAAGATAGTTAAATTGTTCCAATGATCGGACGTTACGTAATCGCCAAGAACCGCAGCAATTTTGGAATCATGACCGAAGTCTAATTCAACGTAAACTGAACCGTTCATGATGGACGCTGCTACGTAATGCGGTGTACCATCGATCTCACCAGATGCGTAAAATAATGCTGAATCGTCGAACTTTGTCTAAAATATTGATGGACGTTTAAAATCACTGACGGTAATAGTTCCTTGGAAGTATCAGAAGAGCAAGTTTAGATCTTTCATTAAATTCTGATGCACGGTTGGTTCTACTAGTCATTTGTTTACCTTGAAAGCCAAGCTGATCTTGTTCACGGAGGAATGAACACGGTCTTTCCAATCGTAAACTCGAAAGGACACGTACGATGATCCCCTCAATGTTAAAATCGTGGCGGCTGAAAAATGATTTTACAATTGGAAGTCCATTAGCTTCAGGTATCAAAGGGATCAAGGAATCCTTTGATTGCTTTTCAAAAGACGACGTTTGACGAATCGTCTTTATCTCAGTTCTTAAAACGTCAAATCCGTCGTACGTGTACGTAGTAAAAAGGGAGTACTAACTTATGGTTAGGGCATACGAAGCTATACTAATCTTATATGTATGTGTACATATATATATATACACATCCTAATGGTAGCAATAATAATAATAATAATAATAGTTTTTCTCAACAATATGTTTCCTTTGTTACATACTGTAGACGTCACAACGTTCGCCTTCGTATTTCGTTCCAAAGCAGTCACATGTCAGGCTGTTATAATGATTGACGCATTGATCGGACATGAAGCAAAGATTTTCCCTTGTCCAGCACCTGAAGTACGATTGGATATAATGATTTATTTTTGAGAAATCGATTGGATTGATGGAATTGAAGAACTCTCTATAAAGTGTATCATCGTTTAAGATTTTTTATAACGATCTTCTTAGAATTTATACCTGTTAATTGTTTAACTGATTATGTTTCTTATTATATTATTTCTTTTCTTTTCGTTTTTTCAAAGGATAAATTTGAGTTATAGAGAGTCCCTCTAAAGATCAGAGATGCGATTGGGATGTATTGTGCTTGCTGTAGAAATGAATTATAAATGCGTATCACGAATTGAAAGGATCGAATAACAGGAAAGTGACGTACTTGTCTATGCAACCCTCCTTCACATTTTCATGCTTCGTTGCGATCAATGGTAGAATAGGCAACAAGTCGCTTGCCGACTTGCCGGAACTAAGGACCATGTCTCTGATGCAGCCGACAAAAGATTCTATGATGTATTTAACACCATGTAGACGTTCCTCTGAGCTCAATCCTAACCAAAGTAAAATTATTAAAGTATTGAGATTGAACTGATATGAAAGATTGGTAAAATGGAAAAAAATGATTTCCTATAATTGAATTGCGTTTTACCTCCAATAAGAACAACGGATGCCAATTCCTCAGAAACGCCATAATTGACGACACGTTCAAGAACTTCTAAGCTAGTTTCCGCTTGCTTTTCGTCGACCCTTGCAATAAGTTTTGCTCCGTGAACATCGATTCTAACCAGAACACTGTGCCACTCGTCTCTGTTAAGTCCTTCGCCAACGGTCAGACTGGTTGATTTCTTTCCGAACACGTGTACTACCTTCAACTGACCTTTCTCAACGATCACGTAAAGTGCGTAAGGTTCTAAACTCTCTGGACGATCTTTCACACTGTGGTAGACGAGCAAGCCGTGTGGTAATTTAGTTCGAAATTTGAATGATATTTCACGGCATAATCTGTTACGATAGGAGACATTTATTTGGATTTATTTCATCGTCCGTTTCCTTTTTATTTATTTATTTATTTATTTATTTATTTTTGTTAACGCTATAAAGACTTCATACCTCAATTGGAAGGTCTTTATCCCACTGCCATCGAGTTGTATGAAAGTGTTACTTTGTGCGAACATGAACGTCTTCTCGTATCCTGATTCCATGAACGTCAATTCCTTTTAATCCGGGAAAAAAGAAAATCGGTCGTACGGGGCTAGCTTTATCATCTCATCAATGTGAGGAGAGTGGTTGAGACGAGTCTGAGATTTTCCTCACCTTTCCTCGTTTCTCCTTTGGTACTGGTGGTCTCGTTGGTTGGGGTGGTGCGAACGTTGGCCTAGGAGTACTTGATGTAGTCGTGGGTGGTGTACTGCTCGTCGGAACGCTCGTTGTCACAAATACGCTGCCTTTTGTTACCAAGTAAGGGGGTAGCGTGTCTAACAATCATTTTATGTTATGACAGTGTATTATCAATCTGCACCAACTTCTGATACATACTACGTAGTTTATATTTAACTCAATTTATCTATGATTCTCTTTTAGTTATTAATTGTTTGGAATTTATCTTGATTAGTTACAACAGAATATTTTCTTTTTTTTTTTTTTTTTTTTCGTTTAACAGTTTAATTACGCGCTCGAGAAATGTTTTTTCACGACGAACATTTTTTTTTTCTTTTTTTTTCTTTCGCCACTTAACCATTTAACAAGCAAGGCATTATTTTTTATAGCGAATTTTTTATTGAAATAATACTCACGATCAGGACCACCGACACAATAGTGAAGACATTCAGCTTCGGAATTGAATCTATTTTCATTCCCTAAACAACCACCATAAGGAAATATCTTGCACTTCCCATCGCTTTTATGAAAAGACCACTTATGTACGTAATGCTTGCAAGGTCCTTGATCCTGTTTCACAAGGCATCTCTCTGGTATTGGTTTCTTCGTTGTAGTGATTGCTATTGTCTCCTCGATCGATTCTGATTCCGAGGAGGCTGTGAGATTCGCTGGAACCTCTCCAAGGACGTTCAGCAAGACAAGGATCCCGAAGATCCTCTTCTCGCGTCTGGTCATCCTTCTTCATTCGCTAAAATCGATTCCATGTTTGTAAACTTTTTATGTCTTATTTATTATTGCAATTGTCTTTTAATGGAACGATCGATATTGTACTTGTCAGACTGTTTGACATTTCTTATCGAAATATATTTATATATAATTTTTAATTTTGATTTATTGATCTTTAATAGAAAATTCATTTGTCCGACATATTGATATTTATTATTGGAATATTCGACGTTTTTATTAATTTTGTTATTTTTATTTTCTGAACGAGTTTAATGAATAAGTAAAATTTATAAAATTTATTATATATATATATATATAATGTATACATTATACATATACATATATTTTTTTTAATAATCATGATGTATATAATATATACATAATGATTATTAATAAATAGCAATTTTTTAATTTCTATCTTTTCATTTTTTTTTTTTTTTCACATTTACAACAATCGATCTCACGTTCTTGCATGGAACGAAGCTTTTAAGATTCAGAACACACGAACGCGCCCACGCATCTTTCCATAAAGCGCTTAAAATCTTCATCCTTCCGGTATACCTCGCATTGGTTAAAACTCAGCTCGATATGCTATTGTAGATGCATTTTTACGATTGCGGCAGTCGCTTTTGGATTTACGACTTCCGTTTTGTTTATCAGGTATGTAATATACAAGCATCACGTTCCTCATAAATTACATAACTCTCGTTATAAATAAATCTATATATATATATATATATACATTGTTATTTTCAATTTAGAATTACAAAATCATAAATTTTTATAAAAAAAAAAAAAAAAAAAAAAAAAAAAAAAAAAAAAATTACATAGAAAGTACCGCCATTCCTTTGCTTGAAATAAAATTTTTTTTTTATAGCAACTCTCAATGGCGAAAAAATCACTTCGCCGAATTTATGATATTGATCAAATCGAAGTTTTTTATATTACGAATTTCAACATTATAAAAAATAAATAATAAATAATAAATGTACCAAAAGACTGTAGAAGACTTTAAAAATAAATTACTCTTTTTCAACATTTTTTAAGCAAACTTCGTTTTTTTTTTTTCGACAAGTCTAAGAATTTTTTTTCTAATCCAAAAAAAAAAAAAAATACAATCTTTAATAATCTCGTAACACAAATAATATTCATAACGGATTATTGAATTATTTCCTTACAATTTTTTTTTTTTTTCGTTATAAACATTTATAACAAATAATTAATCCTTTTTTTATACTTCAAGCATTGTGCTTGTACATTCGTGAAATTCTGATAACATTTATACTTTTTTTTTTTTTTTTTTTTTTTTTTTTTTCAAGAAATATAAAGGATAAAGGAATTTCGAAATATGAAGTTCATAGATTTATGTAAAATTAATAAAACAAGTGGGGAAAGAAAGAAACAAAAAAAGAACTCGATTCTTTCGTTCTCTCTGGATGAATAATCGTGCGTGAGTCAAAGTCTCACACAATGAACGATTCTACGAGGTCAATTGAATTGGATCGTCGAAGTAGAGCTCTCTCTCTCTCTCTCTCTCTCTCTCTCTCTCTCTCTCTCTCTCTCTC
>NC_057690.1:3852114-3870728 GCF_014466175.1 Vespula pensylvanica | reverse complement strand
CTCTCTCTCTCTCTCTCTCTCTCTCTCTCTCTCTCTCTCTCTCTCTGTCGATCTCTCTCTTTCTCTTTCTGATTCGTCTTATATACAATAGATATAAATTTCGGTCCTTCGTATCTACTTCCGACCTGGGATCATAATATCAATGATTCTTCCTAGAAGATGAATAGGATGAATCGACTTATATATCCGGATGTATAGTTGCACATAAATTATATACAATATTCATAGTTCAACGTGAAACTCGTCTTCATCATTGTTTTACATTTTTCTTTCGTCAAATTTCAAGGTAAGGATTATTTTACAGAGTCACATTAAACTGATGAGTACTAAAATTGATACACATGTATATATATAAACATATATACATACACACATACTCTGCGCATGTGTATGTTTGCGTGTGTTTTCTATGCGTGTTAGTATATGTACATATACTTATATACGTGATATAAATATATTTTATATATATATATATATATATATATATATATATATGCATGTATGTATTGACAGACACGAATACATATCTAAGGACCTTGAAAGATATAATGTGTTATCAAGAAGAAGAAATAAGCTAAAAGAAAAAGAAGTATAATGATCGTTTATCATACTTTACGGTCAAGTCTGATTCAATGTCATTAATTTTTAATTATTGTAAACATTTTTTTATAACACTTCTTTTTTGCACTTATCTGATTTGATCACAGTTTAGATCAAACCTTAGAGATCTCTCTTGGAAGGCTGATTAAGATCGATTTTTTTTTTTTCATGGACAGACTTGTTAACTATCAAAAAAAAAAAAAAAAAAAAAAAAAAAAAAAAGTAAAGAAAAAAGAAATTTAGCTTCCCGTTAGGATCTCAGAGCCGATAAGTGTATAGCGTCGTTCATAATATCGTAGAAAATGACGGAAACGATCGTTCAAGCGCAATCAAGACAACTACCAGAATGATCTTCGACGTTTCCATGTAAGAAGATCGTATTAGGTTGATATATTCTCGAGTTGGATCATTGGATTCCTATAAATCAAATGATCTTCAAATTCTATTCACATATATACATCCATTAAAATTCAATATTAACAATATTAACAATTCAATATTAACAAATCTATTAATACTACTTTAGAAAGGTAACAATAAAAAAAAAAGATGTCTAAAACAAGACAGTCCTAGCCGCAAAACCTTCTAAGATAATATCAAAACTGATTGCAATCTCGGAATCTAATTCACATATCGTTTGTAAATATAACATAATAAAATATATAAAAATCAATAAATATCGTTTATATCTAAAACGAGTTACTATCGTCATTGATAAAATTGTAATATAAACGAAAACATTCAAATTTTATGGCGGACGAAAGACTACTGGTGTCAAAGTATTAGACAATAAAAGAGAGAAAGAGAGAGAGAGAGAGAGAGAGAGAGAGAGAGAGAGAGAGAGAGAGAGAGAGAGAGAGAGAGCAAGTTCCAGCGGCAATTTCAATTAAATCACATTAAACTCAATCTAATTTCATCAGAGCGAAATCAACGTCGATGGTATATAAGGGCTCAGGGTGTTTCAAGGAGTGAACTGGAAGAAGGGTAGGGAGAGATAGAAGAATAATTAGAGAGGGAAAGATAGAGAACAATTCTCGGATAGTAAGAAATCGCAAAAGAAAAAAAAAAAAGCAAAGAAAGATATAGATCGTGACATCGAATTATGAGATCTTGAAATACCTTGGAAGTGTTGCATCAAGGGCATACAGTTCGCTCATAACAGCTCTTGGTCACTTGGTGCACAAATCTGCGTACCTTCGTGCGCCATGGTCCAGATGAGATCGCGGCTCATCGTTCAACAGCAGAGTAACAATGTAGCAGTAGCAGTAGCAATCGTAACAGTAGTAGCAATAGCAGTAGTAACAGCAAGCAGTAGCAAGAGTAGTAGTAGTAGTAGTAGTAGTAGTAGTAGTAATAGTAGTAGTAGTAATAATAGTAGTAGTAGTAGTAGTAGTAGTAGTAATAGTAGTAATAGTAGTAGTAGTAGTAACAGGGCAGCAGGATGTGACGTCAGGAGGCCCCCGACAAGCACCGACGTTCGACTCTGCCGGCTGCGAGTCAATTGTCTTCTTCTGTCACACCGACGTACACCATTACAGGAATCCAGCATCGACGAAGGTGTACACGAATGCACAATACAGAGATATATTCTGATCTCTGATATAGTATTTATTTTTCTCCGATTTATATATATATATATACTTGTGTATACGTAACAAATGTACCTATAATTAATTTGAGTATAATCATTTCGAGTAAGTATTTCGAGTATGTACCAGTCAATCTGTTTCTTTTTTCTATTCATATACATAAAGAAGTGTTACTCTTATATATGGACGAGTGTATAAGATGTTTGTATATAAATATTTGTATATGCAATTTCGATTGTTATACATTTTATATCGTTTTAAATATGTATATATATATATATATAAATTGACTTGTGTACGTGTAGATTATTAATGCATACATTTACGTATGTCCCGTATTTATGTGTATACGTAGGTGCGCGCGTGTTCGCACGCACACACAACCACACGCGACACTTCCACCACCTCGAACGAAGCTTCTATCACTTGTATCTCCTCCTCCTCCTCTTCTTCTTCCTCTTTTGCCTTCTCCTCGTCCTCCTCCTTCACCTCCTCCACCTCCTCCTCCTCTACTTCCAGCAACGCCAGCAGCAGCAGTAGCAGCAAGTAGACACTAATTTATTAATGCCACTCTCTGACCGCTACTACTCTCCACGGTTACTCATCACGGTTTATTGACTTTCATTGCGATCTCGTCTCGCACGACGCGAACCTTCCTTTCGTCCTTTTCCACCCCCATTCGTATTCTGTCTTCTTCGTTTTCTTTCTTTTCTATATTTTTCTTTTATTTTCTTTCTTCTTCTTCTTCTACTTCTTTCTTTACTTGTATTATCCTTATCTTTGTTCGTTTATACGTGCGTTCGTCTCTCTCTCTCTCTCTCTCTCTCTCTGTGTGTGTGTGTGTGTGTGTATGCGTTAGTGCGTGCATGTGTAATTTTTTTCTTTCCTTTTCTTTCATTTTTTCGTTTCTTTCTCTCGTTAAATTTTATTATTATATAATTTTATTATATTAACAAGTTAATAATTATTGTTACTCGTTTGTTACTCCTTATCAACCATCTCTCTTTTTTTATTATTATCATTTATCTGTCTATCTATCTAGATATTTATTTGTCTATATACTTATTTATTTATCTATGTACATATATATATATATATATTTCTTTCTTTCTCTTTTCATCTTCTCTTTCATACTACAGTATTTCCATGAATTCTTTTCTCTCGCATCTTGTTTCAATTTTCTTCCCCCATAAATAGATATTAGAATTTATTTCTTATGTGTTCTACTCGATCGATCTTTTTTCTTTTTTTTTTTTTTTTTTTTTTCTTTCTCTTTTTCTTTTTCTGATATCAGGAGATCACACAGTAAGCAGACAAGCGAAAAATCAGTTTAGTAATTTTTTTTTTTTTTTTTTTTTTTTTTATGTCCTCGTTCATATTACGTAATTTACTTCGATATTTTCTATTTCTTAAAATTTTCCTGTTATACAAATAGATCTTTGTTTGTTTCAAAGTTCGTAATGAAATTATTAATACGAGAACGTGAAGAAAAAAATTCGTAGGTATTTCAACAGTTTCTAAGTGGCTTTCAAAATCAATTGACTCGTTTACGAGACTCTTTTTTTACAACTTCGTAATTTTACAAACTAGACTTCACTAATTTACGATTTCAATGGAAAAAGAAAAGATTAACATAAAAATATCTCGATCGGTAGTTTTAAATCATCTAGAAACTTTTGACCCATCAGTGTAAAAGATAATAGAAAGAAAAAAAAAAAAGAAAAATAAATTTCATATAAACATTGACAAAATTTTTTGAAACAGCTGATTAATGAAAATAATGTCAAAAAAAAAAAAGAAACAGAGAGACAGAGAGAGAGAGAGAGAGAGAGAGAGAGAGAGAGAGAGAAAAGAAAAAAAAAATAAATAAATAAAAATAACCATCGATGATCTATACAAGATAAATTTCCTTCTTCGATTTATGTTTCTATTTATATATACTCTTTTATCACACATTCCATGACTATTTTAGTTCAACGAGAAATAGACGACAATACTGTGTGGAACAACCTGTTACTTACTCTTCATTCGCTCGATCGAGAAATTTAGTCCTCGCGAATAAGAACGAGCAAGGCGAGTCATACCAACGAGTGCTCTCGTAATTACGACAGGCGTAACAATTGCAAAGCGTGTAGCCAAGTGAATGGTCGTTTTTCAACAAAAAAGAAAAAAGAAAAAAAAAGAAAAAAAGAAAGAAAAAGGACACACGTATGTACTAACCTACATACATACATACATACATAAATGCGTATACGCATGAATACGTAAATACATAGTTACAATAGTCCATTGGATCCATATTAAAAAATTTGTATCCTTATTTGAAAAAAAAAACTTTGAGAATACGTGTCCTCGTTCAATTTGCACGTTAATGAGGATCCATTGTTATAAGTTTTAGTTAACGCTTGTCTCTTATTAGAATCTTTTTTCTTTTTTTTTTTCCCTTTTTTTTTTTTTTTTTTTTTCAGAAAATACGATTATAAATCATCGTCTTGGTCTTTTAGTCTCTTAGTCACATCGTCATCGTCTTCAACAACGATATACGAAGGTCGAGTTTAAGAGATCTATGGATCTCTTCTAACGAGGTTTGAACAAAAGGAATGTAAGTATACGAGAGCAATTGCTAAAAGACTGATCTAAAATGTGTGCTGCAGTTTTTTCTTACGTAATATCATGTTCCTTTAAACTTCGTCTTTAATGGAATTACGATCTTTTTCTTTTCTTTCCCTTCCTTTTTTTTTCTTTTTTTTTTTCTTTTTATATCGCAAAGATTAGCGCTCGGATAATTAAGATCCATCGCAGGTTGCGTAATCGATCCAATGATTTCAACGAGTATGTGCCTTCGAGTATATTCAATGAAAAAAGAACGAGATAAACTGTTGAGTATGTATCAATCTTTTTTATTTTTTTTTTTTTTTTTTTTTTTCTTATACTTTTATTTTCCACGATAAATCAATTTTATCAGTGACATGAACACATTGGCAGACTAGTTAAACTTTCATGTGTGTTTCTTTTTTCTTCTTCTTCTTCTTCTTCTTCTTTTTACGAGAGATAAGTTATTGTATATATATATATATATATATAAAATAATTTGAATATAATAATTTACTAGATTGTAGTATTTATATGTATTTAAAAAAATTTAGTATAGTATTAGTACAGTGTCATTTAATGTGATATAAGCATATGATGTTATATACTATAGTATACTAAATTATTATATATATATTAAAGTACTTAATTGTCATATATAAAAGTACTTAATATAGAGTAATATATAAAATGATTATGTTAAAAACAATTATTTATTTTTTATTACATATTATTATTAATTAATTAGATTCGAGTATATCAAATTATTATTAATACCAATCCAATATATATATATAAGATCAATAAAAATTTGTTAGACAAATATAATAATAAATCATTAAAGGTAAATTATTTAATGGTGTCATTTCATTATCTTATTTTTACCTCGTGATAGTTTAGTCGAATCGATAAGTTAGAACGATCGCACGCAGGTGCGTTCTCATATATACATTTTACTCCTCGTTAAATAGTACATGATGTATATATATATATTCATATGTTTGCACAACATATGTGTTTAATAAGTCACATAGCATATGGTATAATTTTCTATAATCATACATACACACAGAATGGTGCCAAATGTTCCTAAATGATAGTAAAAATTAATTACTCCTTTTCGAGAATTTTTTCATTTTCATTTCTGTTTCCTTTTTTTTTTTTTTTTTTTTTTTTTTACCAAATCAAAAAACTACAAACTCTAGTTTGCAAAGCTACAAACATAATTACAAGCCTGAATAGTCTTAAAAAAGGATTAATCGATTTTGAAGATTATCTAAGAACATACGGCCCACCCTATACTTATTCCATATGTATAAATTTTAAATTTGCAAATTGAAGCGATAAATTTGAATACCGTATTCATTCATACACATTAAAAGCTCATTATCTTAAGTATGCTTTATCGATTATTACTCGCTTTGCTTGCTCGCTGATCTTATCTCCGACTTATCGACCTTCTCTTCCGTACGAATTATTATCAAAGTTTTTATATGACTTATAATTTTACTTGTTCCTTTTTTTTTCTTTTTCTTTCTTTCTCTTTCAGAATAGATTTTCAATGTTTCTTGAATTTTCACGAAGGCTCTTTTCGTATCAACAAAAATTACGTTTTTATTTAAAAACGAAAAGATAAAATACGATAAAAAAGAAAAAAAAAAAAGAAATTTCATTGAAATAAAAAATATAATATATGACGATCCGATAAAAGATAAAAGAATTCGATAACGTACAAATATCGTATGTGATCTCTTCGGAGAGGTCAAAAGTCAAATCATTTGACAAAAGACGATCAAAGAGGTCAGTCGATCTCGTCGACTATCTATCTACCTTATCAATATTTTCGATCGATCTTATAATGTCCCAGGGCAATGAACTTGATTAATATCTTTCGATGAAAATTCAACCCTTTTCATGATATCAAAAGAATTTGTAAAAAAGTGAAGGTATGTATATACTATATGCATGTATCTCTCTGAGTACACAGAACACAGATATTTTCCATACACGTTGAGAGCATTCGAGGTCAATGTACTTGAAAATATTTTACGAAAAAAATTTCACATTTTTCGTGGGAAAAAAGATGAAAGAGAAATAAAAATAGAAAAAAAAAAATGAAAAAAAAAAAAAGAAGATAATCGAATACACACGTATGTACGTTCTTTAACACGCGTTAAAAGCAGTCGAGGTCAATGTATTGTATTTAATATTTTGATTGATACAATTCCACAGGATTACGTGAAGTTACAAAAAAGAAAAAAGGAAGAGAGAGAGAGAGAAAGAGAGAGAGAGAAAGGAGGAAAAGAAGAGTTGAAAGAAATTGAAAAAAAGTAAAAGTATGTACATATGTCACACGTATATATGATATTATTATATAAAAGGGAGGTACATTCTCAGTTTGCTCTGGTTGCTTTCGTCACGGCCTAGGACGCCAGGCCGCGTGCTCCGTTCCTCCTCCTTTTGTTGCCGGAAGATCGATATATCGAGCTAAACCGGTGAGTGGGTCATCGTAATATCTACGTTTCTATATTACTTTGACATATGAAAGATGAGATATATATATATATATATATTCAAGCGATCTCATTATATTTTTTGTCTTTAATTAATTTAATTTTATTTTAGATTCATTTCTTTTTTTTTTTTTTTTTTTTTTTTATAATAAATTTTAATTTTCTCTAAATCGTAGATTTGTTTTCGTTGTCTTTCTTTCTTTCTTTTTATTTTTTACTTATTTATTTATTTATTTATTTATTTATTTATTTATTTTTTAATAAATCTTAATTTTCTCTAATTTTTAAGATTTGCTTTCATTTCCTTTCTCTTTTTCTTTTCTTCTGTTCTTATTGCATATCTTCTTTTCGTACAACGTCGATGCTTCACGGATTCACCATTGATATTTATTTTTAATTTTTCTTTTCTTTTTTTTTTTTTTTGACATTGCTTTTTGAACGTTTTGAACAATTTCAATTAATCGCTCTTAACAAATTTACACAATCGAACAAGATAATCGTTTTAATCGTAGTAAAAAATTCGATGATGAAATATGAAAGGATTCGTTACATTTTCATACTTCTAAGCATTGATTATACTTACAGAACGTATCTGTACATATCTCTATGACAATAATGAATAATTCATAATAATTCTGTTTTACGTTCTTTTTTATAATATTTGTTTATATGCGCTTCGCAGATTATATTACAAGTCATTGAAAAGATTATCCGGTTCGTTGCATCGAATATTATAGCAAAACAAATGGCTACGGCCATTCATAACGACAGGTTTCTATGTGTACGTATATGTATCTATGTATGTACATATATATGTGTGTGTTATTCTACTGTTCATACAAAAAATTATAATGAGTCATGGCACGTAGTATTCGTAACCTTAAGCATTTGAACATGTTCTCTCTATCTCTCTTTATCCTTTCCCCTTCTCTCTCTCTCTCTCTCTCTCTCTCTCTCTCTCTCTCTCTCTCATTCTATCTCTTTCTATGTTCATGTTGAAATACGTACTCGTGATAGCGCACGCGTACGTTTTTTCTTTTTTTTTTTCTTTCTTTTTCTTTTTATTTTTCATTTTTTTTCTCTCTCTTTTTTATTGTCCAAACAAAAGTATCTGATTTGTAGCGAGGAAGTTGGCCCGTGTAACATAAGCATCGTATGGCTCGTGAAACGAATCGATTAATTAGACACGATACGCGTGCATTAGCGACTCGTGTGCAACGATGCACGTGACTAAATTTATTAAATGACGCGTCTTTACAAAGAGAGAAAAAGAGAGAGAGAGAGAGAGAGAGAGATTCTTTTTACTTGGAAATATTTTTTTTTTTTTACTTATGTATGGATATTATTTCTCTATCTCTCTCTCTCTCTCTCTCTCCCTCTCTCTCTCTCTCTCGCTCTCTCTCTCTCTCTCTCTCTATCTTTCTCTACGTATTTATCTATCTATCTATCTTTTATCTTTTCATTGGATAACGAATTAAGCATATTAATTTCTTAGAATTTTCTTTCCTAACGTATATTTTATATGATTGACAAATATTGCAGAATGCTATAATTTAATCAAAATTTTTAATATTAATAAAAATTCAAAGATTATCATAATGTCAATCACTAATTTGTATAATTGTAGATTAGAATTGTACGATTTTTAGATTAAAAAAAAAAAAAACAAACTTATTGAATTTGATGATTCAAAAGTATAATAAAATGCGTACATACAAATTTGAAATTGAGCGCCAATTAAGTAGAAGCGTGTACAATTTTTACAGATTATTCTAAATTAATTTATATATATATATATATCAAATTGAATATATATTAAATTTATCAATTATTTAAAAAATTGAATACTTTTTATATCACACTTATAAGATCAATAATATATCAGAAACATAAAATAGTTGCTCTTTTGACTAAGACAGTACACGAATTAATAATTTAAGGTTCGAATCTCGGCCGGTTCACCTTTTTTTTTTTTTTTTTTACAAATCTACATGCATATGATATAAATAAATAACGATAACAATAATAAAAAAAAAATGAATGAATGAATAAAATTATTCATATAATACAAAGTAAATATTCTGATTATCCAAAATTAAAGAAGAAGAAAATGAAGAAGAAAAAAAACGAAAAGAAAAGAATGAAATTGATTAGAAATTATTAGTGATACAGAAAAGGGAAACGATAGATAGATATGTGTATATATATATACATATATCCATAAATACACACACATACACACACATATATTTATATATAAGATTATAGAAACGTTATCGGAAGCTCATATATGATGATGGCAGTGGGTCTTATAGGCAAGATCTCGAATTTATGCAAGGTAAACAAAGTCGGCCAGTTGAAACCAGATACGCGGCAGGTCGTACGCGAAGTACGACAATTAGCGTCGAAAGATTGGTATAATACGAGAGAGAACAACCAACAACGTTCTCTCTCGTTCATTCTAATATACTTTTCATATAATTCTTATATACATATTTCAACGTCACATTTCAACGTTTCGAGAAAAAGGAAGATAAAAAGGACCACGTGTGTTCTCTTAATATAAAGTACGTATCAAAGTGCTTTCACATTATCGTAATTGTAATGAAAAAGAAAAACTAGGGTGGGTGGAAAAGAGATTGAAACAGTTTTCTATTTTTATTTCTTCCTTTTCTTGTTTTCCTTTCTTTCTTTTTTTTTTTTTTTCTTTCTTTTCTATTTTTAACGTGTCAACGACGATAACTCATACACGACGACGATAACGACGAGACTATAACTATAGTAAAAAGCTCGTCACAAGATATTGTCATTTGTATGTGCAAATTTGTATTGTTTTAATGCATTTCTTTTTTTTTTTTTTTTTTTTGAGGTTAGGACAATATTCGATGTATCGTATAGAATTATACGCGTAACCTATCGTACCGACTAATTAATCATTTCGTTCGACAATAGAATTCGTGTGTATGTACATATATATATATATATATATATATATATATATATATATTTGTGTGTGTGTGTTAGATTTTTGTTAAATTTTTCTTTTTTTTTTTTGGTCTTCTTCATTTAATCTACTTTAACACGAAAATGTGGGATAACATCTCGATTGATTATATGTTGCATAATTACTTACAAAAAAAAGATCGTAGGAGTCAGCAAAGACGTGTTGCCATTGTTCCTTTTAGAATTTGGATCCTTCAAAATATGAAGTCTCTCTCTCTCTCTCTCTCTCTCTCTCTCTCTCTCTCTCTCTCTCTCTCCTGTTATAAATTTTAAATCCAACGTATATGTTCTACTTCCTTCGATAATCGATTGTAAAGTCACGATAAAGATAAACGGGTAAGAGAACGATTTATTGAACGGCAAAGAGAATGAAAAAAAAAGAAAAAAAAAAGGAACGAAGTATGGAAAAAATGGAAAATGTTGAAAAAGAGAAAATGAAACTCTCCCCTAACGAATTTGCTTTCTCTCGCTTCTCCGATCGAGCATACGACCCCGTAAACGCGCGAGGATTAACTGTCGCGTTTCTGTGCACTCCGAGTGTAGTTCTCCCCACCCTTACTACCTCTACCGGTGGGAAGGAGAAACTAAGAGAGATAGAGATAGACAATAAGAAAGAAAGAGAGAGAGAGAGAGAGAGAGAGAGAGAGAGAGAGAGAGAGAGAGAGAGAGAGATGACAGCAACGACGGAACACGCACTCACCGTGTTGCCAGCCCTCACCCCCACCTCCTTTTTTCTTTCCCCCACTTCTTTTCCTGCTTGATCCTCGTATCTAATAAAGGGAGAAGATCAAGAATAAATATATTTCTTTTTCTTTTTCTCTCTTTTATTTTTTTCTTTTATATACGTTATATATATATATATATAGATATATATATATATGATGTAATATACGATATTAATAACGAATTTTTTCTAACCTATAAATTCATATGCATTTCGTAGATCTCTTTTTCTAATGAAAAAAATTAGATTGGTATGATGAATTAAGTAAGTACAATTTTCTCGTCCTATTTGTCGGACTGATAGTAATTTATTTTTTTTCTTTTTTTTTTTTTTTTTTTTTTTCTAATAAAAAATATTCGTATTACATGAGAAGATATGAAAGAATAATTGTGCGTTTTAATTTTACATCTATCATTTTGTATGACAAAAAATTCGTATTATTATGCAATCGAATTTATGTAAAAGTGTAAACTTGTAGATTCTTTTTTCTTTTTGTCAAATTAAGTATCAAAAAGTTATTTCACTTTTAATACTTCTATCATTCGAGCAACGAATTTGCGATTCTCTTAGTACGCGCATTCTCACTATCTCTCTCTCTCTCTCTCTCTCTCTCTCTCTCTCTCTCTCACCCTCCCTCTCTCTCTTTTCTCTCTTTCTCTCTCTCTCTCACTCTTTCACATTCTCTTTCTCTTTTACTTATAGACGAGAATGACAGTGACGTATCGACGAGTGGCGCCTACTGTAACATCCCTTCTCATAAATTTTTCTTTTAATTCAAATTGTATATCATCTGATCTACTCTCTCTCTCTCTCTCTCTCTCTCTCTCTCTCTCTCTCTCTCTCTCTCTGAAAAATTTCTTCGATAAAACAATTGTACGTCTTATTAATTTTTTTTTTTCCATTCTCTTCTTTCCTTTCCTAATTGAACGATCTATCTAATCCAATAAAATTATTTTCTAACCTTCTCGAGAAAATGAAGTTTTCTTACCGTTTCTTTTTTCGTTGATAATTTTTCGAAGAAAATGTTACATATGTTAAAAGATCTCACGTATCACTCGGTACTCGTGGGAGACGTTAGATGTATGTATAATAAATAAAACTGACAACGAGATAATAGACAAATTGACCCTAAACACATCCGACCGCTCCCGTCTCTGTCGGAGAGTATCAGAAGGTCGAGTTTCGACGTTACGGGGCGGAAGGGGCGCCTAACGTTTTCTTCCCGTCCTGCGGGAAGTGAAAACAATCCCAACAAACCATATCGAGAGGAAGAGAGAAGGAAGGAGCCATCATATCGACGCCATCTTGAGTACTATGAGAGTATTAAAAAAAAAAAAAAAAGAAAAAGAAAATAGTAATAGTAATAAAAAAGAAAAAGAAATAAAAATCAAATCGAAGCTGCGACTACATTTTACTATATAATTTTACATCTTACGAATGTTTATATGCATAATACGAAAGATACGAAAAACGTAACTAAGTACATTTTATTTATTTGAATTTTAATTATTATTATTATTATTGTTTATGTTGAGATCGATTAGTATATATATTGATTTATGTGCATTTGTTATTCTTTTATTAACTTTAGATATAATATGTAAAGTCTTATTTGTATTTTACGTTAGAAGGAGGTTAGAAAAAATTTATCTAGGTTATTCATACACATACACGTTCATATATATATATATATATATATGCATATATGTATATAGAAATATACGTATGCATATAAAATTTAGTTTAATTTTCTGCAAATTTTCTAACAATAAATGAATGAAATAATAATAAAGTAACAAATAATCAAAAAATAATCTTTCGTGCAACAATATATATACATATATATATATATATACACATACATACATACATACATACATACATACATATACATACACATATTTGATAAAACAAAACTAAAGAGAAAGAAAGATATAATTTTTAAGATAATAATATTTGATTATCAAAAAATTTTCATGTCGAATATCACTTGAATAAATATATCACTTTTTCAATTAAAAGTTATGATGTAAAAGGGCGAAATGATAAAATAATTCGAATATAACTACAGAAACTTTCTTCGAAAGTTTATAAGCAAAGTTGTAACCGCTAAGTACTTTAGTCGATAATAAGGAAAAATGCATTGGGTTACCGACCTACCAGTAGCAGTTACGATTGCATCTGCCTCGTGATCAAATATGCAGGAGTAAAAGAGACATGTTTCACGTGACGAGATATAACGCGATGCATATATATATATATATACACACACATATATATATGTATGTATATATATAAGTGTGGTCATTAACAGCCTTCGACTAGAGAGACGTTTATATATATCCTCTGATATTCTTGTATGATGTTACTATTATTTAGTTGAATATTATCTTTTTTAGTTATTTTTACAGCCATATATATTTTTTTTGGTTATGTACATTTCGTTCGGACATAATTTCTTTTACATCTGTTCAATATATAAAAAAAACATTTATATGTCTTTTACGTTACATATTATATAATCACATGATCATATATTAACATCAATTGATTTTCAATCGAGATACAAAAATTAATTGTATTCTCTGGTCTTGGCATATATCTTTCGTATTTTATTATATTAAATTAATTTTGTTGTTTTTTTTTTTTTCATTTTTGTTCTATTAAAATAATTTTTAGATCGAATAATTGATATCTTCAATCAGAGTAAAGTTAAACCGACTAAAAGGATCTGATACTGAAGGTCAAGGTATATAATCATAACGTTCACGTCTATCTTACTTGCATATTTTCGTACTTGCATATTTGCATTGATATTTGATATACTGCTTGGAGGTATTTAATGTTAAACAATAAGATATATATATATATATATATATATATATATATATATTACATTTGATTCGAGTAGTTCTGAATATATAATTTTCATACGTACCAATAGGCGGGAAATTTGAAATAAATATAACATGAAGTAACGTATTCCACTAATCCAGTACATCTTTTTATCATCATGTTTTTTCAAGGATAAACAGACCAACCAATTATTGCTAATCACTTTGCACTAATTAATAACTGTTAAAATTAACCCAATTATCACTTTTAACAAAGGCTTCAAAAATGAAACGCGAGATCGTTATCGACTACGTTAACGAATGTTAAAATATTCGACCCATTTGTTACGTTCTCCTTTACCACTATTCTTCTTTCTTTCTTTCTTTATCCGTTACTTTTTCACAAAACTTTTACGAAAAGAGAGGTTATTTTTCAACGTTAAAAGATGGTAACGATATATTCTATTGAATTTATAATGAAATTCGAACCTAGGATCGTAAAGTTTGTCTTTGAAACGTTTACGTCGGTTATTCGCTAATTACTTTTATTCACGTTGTTCCAATATGTTCTAATCAGTAAACTTCACACCGAATAATGTACGTATATAAGATTCACGAAGGGACATACGTACGATTGTATGTCAGTGATTAATTTTCCTTGAGATACGTTAGATCTTGATGATACGTGACGTTCTTAGTTACCGATAGTTCTAATTTCTTTATCGACTATACAAATTTCTAAAATTTGTATTTATATGCATGATTATCTATATGAATTTTCGTAATGCTATAATAAAAAATTATTAATTAGTTCATTTTAATTATTTCATGCATTAGAATAATTTTATATAATTCTGTTTCAAACTGAATAAGACTGTACATATTTTTAACAGTTTTCTTTCCTATCGTAAAACGTTATTTTTTGTTACCATAAAATGACTTTACCGACTGTAGTACTTAACTGGAAGATAAAGAAGATATCATTTCTTCGTTTATTCTTTCGAGTCGGATGTTATACCACCTAAGTTGTGTTACCAGAATGATATTAATGAACAGATGGCAGCAGTAAACTAATTAGTAAATCTTTTCAAAATTAGAATGAAAATAAATCGATCAGAAATACATTTACGTGATTGAGAGTATGAAGAATAATTAATCAAACTAATTATTTAAAAGAAAGTGATACGAAAGTGTGCATTTTCATGAGAAAAAAATCGACTTAATTAAATCTATAAGAAATAATCAAATCAGTCGAGTGAATCTACAACGTAAATAATTTTGTTACTATTTTCTTTTAATGTTTACGATTTGCTTATAAATATTTCTTAAAGAGAGAGAGAGAGAGAGAGAGAGAGAGAGAGAGAGAGAGAGAGAGAGAGAGAGAGAGAGAGAGAGAGAAATAAGAACAAATAAAGAAAAAATCTCTTTAATCATTTTCTTTTTTATTTCTTTTTATTTCTATTTAAAAATCTTTACATCGAGTATCATACGTTTATTTTTTAATAACGTACTTTTTTATAACGGTCAAATAAGAAACTGATTTGATCATCGTAGTCGTGTACAAACGTACTTCGTTCGTAAATTCGTCTCGTTCGCAAATGTACTTCGTGCGGAGCTTGAAAAGTAGCAGAAAAAGAAGGAAAAAAAGGAAGAGAAAGAAAAAAATAGTGAAGATGGTTAGTCAACGACACACGATTGCATTACCGAGCAACCTAACATCATCAACTTCCTTGGAGGGATTTCTTAAAGGTATTTCTAACATATAAGAGGGAGCCCTTCGAAGTTCTTCTCTCATTCTCTTACAGTTAATTATTAAGGTAAGCGCGTGAATCGCGTGACCAACATCGTCCCACGAACCCGGAACTATTTAATAGTAACTATACATCGACTTTTTTTATTTGATATTTACGTTTATAAAGTTTCCAACATTTTCTTTCTTTCTTTATTTATTTTTTTATTAATAACAATATAGAAAGTATTTGGGGCTGTTAAAGAATTATGATATTTAATATAATTGTGTCAAATTTTTTTTTATGAAATTTATCTCCTACAAGCTTTACAATATTTTTTTTTTTTTTTTTTGTATTAATATAGAAAATATTTAGGTGGGTAAAAAATTACGATTTTTAATATATATATATATATAATTAAGATAGATTCTATTAATATAGATTAAGCAAGCAATAATAATAACTTTCACGATAAAAAAAACTATCTTCTGATCCTTACACACACACACACACACACACACACACACACACACACACACACACACACACACACACACACACACACACACACACATGTACTTACGTTACAGCAGCATACATAAATTAGGTTATACGTAAAAAAGAATCAACGATAACGCCATCTACATACGATTATAAATTATTAATCAATGAGAACATAATAGAAATTATAAGGAAATAAGAAAAACGTTATGATGAATACAAAGGACAATAGAAACGAGAAAAGATATCCATATAAGTTACTCGACATACATACATACATACATGCATATATATATATATATATATACACACGTGAAAGGTTAGGTTAAATAGTAAAAGTATTCTTCCGTCGCGTCAAGAACGCTTTTCTCTTATTGTTAGATCATTGTTTATACATATTGTTTACGTTAGTGAATTGAAAGATTTCTCGTACGTATATTCAGTCGTCGAGCTTCGTCATTATCATTGTTGATCGATCAACGAACAAAAGAAACTGTTCGTTTCTTTCGTTCGAAATAAGGCGTAGCCATATTAGAACGTATCTCTATCTTTTGTGTGTAGTGTATATATTTGTCGGGTATACGTGTGTATAGCGGAACAAGTGAAATTGTATCGCGTTCGACGTTCTCGATAGAAAGTGCTTTCCTGCTCGTGCAAGAATTTATATATTTACCTATCTATGTAAGTAAATATACATATGTATATCAAATATTTCAACGAGATATATTTCAACGAGAGACATTTTATTGATACGCTATAGGGAAAATGATATCATTTGAATCACGTGATAAGGTTAACTCAATAGAATTTGAATTTATTGAATACTCTGACATATATAAATATCTTTTTTTTTTTTTTTTAATTGTATATTTTCTTTTTTTCTTTTTTTCTTTTTTTTTTTTATTCCTTTTCTTTTCTTTTGTTTCATATATCATATATAATATATTTATATTGTATATATATTTATATATTATATATGTACATAGGTTTTTATATATATTATATTATATACAATAGCATGTATATATAATTTTTATATATTATCATATATATACAATTTTATATATATCATACGATATCTTTGATATAAAGATTATAATTGAAACAAAAGCGATTGTTAAAATAATAATTAACCTAAAACTCTATATTTTTAAGAATACTTTTTAAAGAAGATTTCTTTCAATTAGATCCAACGTAGCCTTTAACTAATATACATATATAATGAATGAGACCTATTTAGCTGGGATTATATAATTGATTAAAGTATATATTACTAATTAATAAAAGTATACGTATTAATATTATTATGAAAGAGTAAGTTGTAATAATGTGCGTACAAACTATATTATAAAAGTGTATATATATATATGATAATGAAGATATTACATTATTATTATATACAATATGGTAATTAACATGAATTTCTTATTTTCATTTATTTATTGAAAGAAATTGATCTGAATGAAATTCAATGTAACATTTAATTCAGAAGGATACACATAAACAAATATGAATGTATAAATTCCATATTTTATTTTTATTTTTACTCTTTTCTTCTTTTTTCTCTCTTTCTCTCTCTGTTTTTTTTTTTTCTTTTCTTTTTTTAAAGAAGTTAGTCTGAATCAGATACAAAGTAACCTTCAATTCAAAAAGATACACATGTACGTACCCATGAACGTATGAATTCCATAATTTCTTTTTATGTTTAATTTTTTTCATTACAGGAAGTTAGTCTGAATCAGATACAAAATAATCTTTGATTCAGAAATATAATAGAATAATACACATAGACATAAATGAATTCCATATTTTTTTCAACTTCTTTGATTTATTTATTTATTTATTTATTTATTTATTTTTTTTTGGACAAAAAATTAATCTCAATTATATGCAATATAACCTTTAATTCATCAGAATGATACACATGCGCACGTGGACATAAATTTATTTTATATATCCAATATAGTTGTAATGGTGTTTATATTCGAGTCAACCATACAAATAATAATAATAATAATAATAATAATAATAATAATAATAATAATAATAATAATAATTTTCGTAGAATGTCCTTGATCGATTTTGAATTGACGCTTTTCTCACATCACGATCACGTTCTTGGTTAACGGGCCATGCATACTTACATAAGTTAGTGGTCCCAAATCACATAGATGGTATATATATACACATTTACATATATACATGTACATATAGAATATGTGGTGGCCCACAATATGTCCGTTACAAGTTACACGCCTACTTTTATTTCATAATGTGGATCGGTAACCCACGCAAAAATGTTCTAACGTCTCATTTATAAACGTTCCTTCGTCTGTTCTAATCTAACGCATCGACACACGTTCCATTACATAGTGCTTTACATAAGCCATGGACCGTGCATGAAGAGGTGACGCTTGAGAAGGTAGAAGGAAGAGCATGATCATCTTCTTTAGTGTATATGTATGTGCTATGTGCTGTATGTGTGTGTGTGTGTGTGTGTGTGTGTGTGTGTGTGTGTGTGTGTGTGT
>NC_057690.1:3842040-3852104 GCF_014466175.1 Vespula pensylvanica | reverse complement strand
AGAGAGAGAGAGAGAGAGAGAGAGAGAGAGAGAGAGAGAGATAACGTTCTCTTACGCACCAAAGAACTTCTTCCTTACGTCTTCTCGCGAACTTTGAAGTTGTAGTAGTGATGGCTACGAACGACTCACGAGTACGAACAACTTTTGTTCTTTTCTTTATTTCCTTCTTTTTCCTGTTTTTTTTTTTTTTTTTTTTTTTTTTTATTTAATTGTATCAATTCTATCGTCGATTTTTCATTTTCATTCAAAGGAGATAAAAAGATTTTGGGATGGATCTTAGAAGAGAAAAGAAAAGAAAATTGAGAATATTTTTTTTTTTTGTTTTTTTCTTTATTTTTTTAATTTAACTTTAACACACAGATTCACGTTTATATTTGTGGTATGGTATCGTTGTAATATATACATCGAATTCGTCCGAACTGAAGAAACTGGATCTATTGTTGAAAATTATGCTTGTAAGCTTACAAGTTGATGTTCGAGTTTCGTGATTTGAAAAAATATATAATGAAGTTTAAGAAGTCTCGAGAATTATTGTAACTGATTTTTCTGTTTCTTTTCTTTTTTTTTTCTCTTCTTTCTTTTCAAAGAATCTCGAAATTTTTGGATAAATTAAGACAATTTCGTTCTAGTGATTTTTGATCTACGTTAATAATCACTTATCAATGAAGTTGTAATTATTATTCGAACGAAAATGAACGATGAGTTTGTACGGAAAAAAAAGAAAAAAAAAAAAAAAAGGAAAAATTCTTTTTAAAACGATTACTGATTCAAATAAGAATATGGATCGAAGCGATCGCTAGAAGTAAGAAATAGTGAAAAGAGACCGCGAAGGCGGCAAAGGACGACGAAAGAAACGTTCCTTCTTCGTCGCGGCCTACTCGATGCACAAGACTCTCGTCGGTGCTGAATCATAGGATAAACATAGCCAGAATAATATATATCCTCTTCCTGAAGTTTTGCACGCACATTATTACAATACTCTTGTGGACTCGTCGTGTCTTCGTCGTTCATTGGTAGGTTCGTATGGTATGGTATGGTATGGTTGGTTGGTTGGTTGGTTGGTTGGTTGGTTGGTTGGTTAGGCGAACGTTAACTCGTCGGGACGAGTTCTAAGCGGATAATACGAGTATATCGCATAGATCGTGTTTCTCTATTTCGTCTTACCTTATACTATATCACGAAACATTATATATATATGTATATGTATATATGTGTGTGTATATATATATATATATAGGTAAAGATATGAAAAAGTGTTCTATGAAATGAAAGAGTCATTGAAAATGAATTAACGTTCACTTTCCATGAACTTTCTTAATGAACTGTGTACGTGCTTATATTATATCTATTAGATATTTTATATATGTAGGTAATCATATGTTGATTTGCAAAAAGGTCGCTCAAAAGTTTCTAAAGTTTGTAATTTTTTTGTAATTTTTTTGTAATTCGAATGAAGAAAGAAAAAAATAAAAAGTAAACAATAGAAAATATTTAGTTAAGAAATATCGAGATAGAGTAATTGATTTTTTTAAATCATCTACTAACTTTTGGTTTCACCTTGTATCTGTATAAATAGATATATGTGTTGATACTTATGTGTACTTAAATATTTATTAATTGAGTATTAATTATTTAGGTATATATATTTATGCGAGTATTTAAGTGATTAAGTATACATATTTATGAAAAAAGTAAACAATCGTGTACATTTAAAGTATCTATGCATATTTCTTTATTTAGAAATGAATTATCTACGTTATATGTATATTTATAAACATACATATATATATAGATACATACATATATATATACATATTTTGATTTCTCTTTTGTTAGATCATTGATATGAAATAGGAAGAAGATATGAGAATTGATTAGATTAGAGTAGAATATTAGAAGGTTACATGGGAATATAATCGTTAGAATGGAATAGAAATTTTTTTCTTATTTCTTTTTTCTTTCTAGAAATTTAAAGAAACAAAGAAAGAAAGGAAAAAAAAAAAAATAGGAACGATTGTCCTAGTAGAGAACAATTTTTATATCTTTTCTATTTTATTTTATTTTCTTTTTTTCTTTTTCTTTTTTTTTTTTTTTTTTTATAGGATCGATTCTCGCACGACGTATTTTGCTTAATCGTTTAAGCACCTTTCTCTCTCTTAAAATAGTTTCTCATCGGTATATCGTGTCACGCAGGTTTTTAAAGAGCGATCGTTCGTTCGATCGATCGATCGATCGATCGATCGATCGATCGTCGTTTACATCCTGGTACAGACGTAATACCTTGGAACGTCGAATCCTTACCTCTCCGATCGAGGTAGTAATTATTACGTACGATTTATTTTACATCTTTTCTTGCCGGAGAGAAAGTAAGTACTTACAACAGGGCGCGACACCTTTTCTCTTTATGGAAGTAATTAGGTTCTTTAAATAAATTTCAAATGATCTCTGATCTACAGATCATAATTAGATTAAATTAATAAGATCGAGTATAATAGTTAAGAATTAAGAAGAAGAGGAAGAAGAAGAAGAATAAGAAGATTCGACGATTAGATAAGTACCAAGAGGAAAACGAGAGTAAAACGTAATAATGATAACGATAAGAATAAGAAAAATAAGAAGAAAAGGAATCAATGTAAATTGGAGAGATAATATAAAAAGAAAAAAAAAAGAAAAATGCAGATTATGAAAAGCTGATGCTAGAAAATACAAAGTGTAAATTAGACAAATAAATACGATGAATAAGAGATCAAAAAAGTAATGCTGGGAGAACGAGAATTAAAATAGAAAAAAATAAAATAAAATAAAAAATAAAAAAAATAAATAAATAAAAACAGAAAAAAAAGAAGAATAGTAAAAAAGAATGAGAATTGGAAAAGTGAAGATAAAAAAGGGATCGACAAAAATGAAGAAAGAAAAAGGACATCATAGAGTATATACAAGGTCATCTAAGCGTGTTAATTCAAGACAAATATTTTGTCCGTCTCTCTCCCTACCTCTCTCTTTCTCTCTCTCTTTCTTGAAAATCCTTTCGTTTGAGTTCCGTTATTTGGAGTACAGTGCACTAACAAGGAACTAGACGATAGTCAGGATCAGTGAAAACGCTAATTACTACGGAGAAATCATTAATTATGTCGCTCCTACGTTCTCTGTAATGTATATATATCTCAAGACATTATCTATCTCTATTTCTCTTTCTTTCTTTCTTTCTTTCTTTCTTTCTCTTTCTTTCTTTCTTTCTTTCTCTTTCTCTCTCTCTCTCTCTTTCTCTCACACGAATTACATTTTTCCGTCGACGTTAACTATGCGAAGAGCTCCCACGACTGAAGAACTGAAGAACTTCAAGATCACGGACTCGCCGACGATTCTTTTAATTATTCCCGACATTTTCTTCTCTCTCTCTCTCTCTCTCTCTCTCTCTTTTTTACTCTTCTTTTTCTTATTCTCTCTTTCGCTCTTTCTCTCGTGCTCTTTCTCTACTAAAGTGTCGGCATTCACGAGAGCTCCACGAACAACTTAATAATGGCCGATCCTTTGCGATCAAGAAAGGATTTACTATTACGATCCTTAAGCTCGCGTGTTCGTGTCTTTTAACACGGACTCTAATCCCGAGATAAAATTTAATCCTTTATACTTTCTATTTATTTATTTATTTATTTATTTATTTATTTGTTTGTTACTTCTATTCTTTTTCTTCTTTTTTTTTTCATTCCGTACTAAGAACTCTTTTTTTCACATATCTAATAGTAATATTTTTTTTATTAGAATACATGTCGTATCGTTTAAAACGTCGTTCTAAAAAATATCGCGACACGCGTTACGTTACGAACAAATACATGGATAAATGTATCTGATAAAAACTTGGTAGATAGTATATATGATAAAAATTTGACGTCGAGTCGCACTCGATATTGGAATATCCGACAAGGAAAAATTCATGATTGAGTCAGACTCGACGTGGGAGTATTTGAAAAAAAGAAAAAAAGAGAAGTGGAAAAAGAACTCGAACGTCGAATCAAATTCGATGTGAAAAGTTAAAAGGTCAAAGGTTGCTTTTAAAACAGCCAGTCGATAAATTTAGATTACACGAATTTTGTTAAAGGACCGTCTCTTTTTTTTGAACGTAAACTTTTTTTCTTCTCTCTCTCTCTCTCTCTCTCTCTCTCTCTCTCTCTCTCTCTTTTTTTTTAATGTCATTTAATTTAACGACGTCGCTAACGATCGTCGTGACTATGCGACGAAGAAGGCTCGTATCTTTTTGCAATGCTCGTTTTCATGAAAATAACTCGGAAGGACGATGATCGCAATTAGAGATAGATGCGAACGCAATGAACGAACGCGCTTCGACAATGGCAGCTGAGCGTGCGGGCTCGCGGGGGAGGTTTCATAAACAATATGGCGCGAGATTTTTGCTGAGAACAGCAAATTAAGTGACACCTACGTACGTAAGTAAGTAGGTATGCGCTTATCCTCACGCAAGTCGATGAGAATATCTATGTATTTTATTCTCCATTTGTAATTTACTTTCCTACAACAATATAGACGTCGTTAATTAATATCATTTCGCTAATTGTAAGTCGAAGTCGGCGTTGAGAATTGTTCGGGAACAATAACAACGGTGTTTAATTAATCGATAAAAAAATTTAATAATATTTTTCTCCGACGAAAAAAAAAAAATAAAGAAAAGAAAAAAGAAAAGAAAAAAAAAAAAACTGAAAGACTTTTTCATATTTCGTCGATTGCAATTTTCCGCCATTTTGATGACGTCGAAAGTATAACATAAAACGTAAAAGCCGCGAAATTCAAACGATAAAGAAATTACAATGAAGATTAACAAGTTTTTCGATTGGTATATTACGGGGATCATATCAGAATAATTTTGATATTTAAAAATATTAAACTATTTCGACATTGTCATCGATCTAACCACGAATATCTTATATCATTGAAAGTGAAACCCGCGAAATTCAAACGTACGTACGAGCATATGTACATATATGGAATAAAGAATAAGAAAGTAACATAATTAAGATTGAAAACTTGAACTTTCGAAATCTTCTTGTTAAAAAAAAATGAAATAATAACAAAAAAAGAAGAAGAAAAAAGGAAAAGAAAATAAAAAAAAAAAAAAAAAGAAAGAAAAAAAAAAGAAATAAAATGAGACAGAGTCCTATTGTGATCATGTAAAAGTGGAATTTCGATACGCTCAGCGTCTTCATTGTTGTAACAGCAATAGCAAAGAGTGTTTTCACTCTTTTCTCATGGAGAATCCTATCTCTGTCTCTGTTTACCGATCCCGATCCTTAAGAAGTCGCGCGAAGCCATCGCTAAGCACGGAAGTGTGCTGAGTTTTACGAGGCAAAGATTTTTTCTTCAATTTTACAGTACGGCATTCGAGTCTCGGTCAGTGGACTTGAGTCATTGAAAGACGAAGAAGACGAATAAGAATAAAACTAAGAGGAAGGAGAAGAAGAAGATGAAGAAGAAAAAGAAAAAAAAGAAGAAGAAGAAGAAGAAGAAGAAGGAAAAGAAGAAGAAATCTAGCTAGCTGAAAGGAACGAAGGAAAGAGACCCCATCTTTGATGTGAATACCTCAGCGAACTGGAATTCACGATATACTTACTTACAGGGTGTCCCGAAATAACTGGTTGATATATTTTAGGGGGTGGATATTAGAACGTCGAAATAATAAAAAAAAAAAATTTATATAGACGTAATTCGTCTTATCGTCAGTTGACTTTAACGTTTTATTTTTTTTTTTTTCATTTCTCTTCGAACTATAGCGTAATTTGATTTTTTTTTTTTTTTTTTTTTTTTTTTTTCAACAAAAACTCTATGCGTTTACTATTCCGTGATAACGAAAAAATTCTTATGAACGTGATACGTCCTATTTGACTTCGTTTTTTTGCCAATTCATTCTTCTTCTTCTTCTTCTTTTTTTTTTTTTTTAAGTTATAGCGGAATTTAATTCTTTCAACGAATCTTTTATCTCCCTTTTTATCTCCCTTTCACGAGAGATGTTCTAAATAACATTCTTGCATACGAATGCAATCTTGCAGATATTCTTATCACTGAGTTTTATTGATCTAAAGAAAGAATTATTTCCTCCAAAAAAAAAAAAAAAAAAAAAAAGAAAAAAGAAAAAGCATCTCTCTGTAATCCTAAAAATAAAGTGAGATTTATATCACATTGTTTGGGTTCGTACGAACTTTGTTTTTTTCTTTTTTTCTTTTTTTTTTTTTTTTTTTTTTTTTTAAATATGCCAAAACCAGTAACCAAAAAATATTATATTATATTTCTTGCTTGTTCCCTGTTGGACACCCTGTATGTCTCGTACACTTATACTACCAGTCGATTTATATTCGCGAACTATACCATGGATCGATAACTTTAAAATAACGATATCATTTCCAACGTCCTTCCTTTAACACATTCACCACAATATATGTAGATAACATCCTTCCTTATATACATTCACCAATGACCGTCACTGAGCTTTCCTTCTGTTTACGCGACGATGGTTACCACCGGGTTAGGCGAATGGGAGGGGAGGATCAGACAAATAAACATGTTGTTGAGCGTCATAATTTTTTTTTCTATTTTTTTTCCTTTTCTTTTTTTTTGCGATTCAACACTATAATTCAATTCAGTATTTTTTATTACTCTTTTTAACGCATATATCGAAGACTATTCACATAGTAATCGTTGAAGTACAGGGTGAACCAAAAGTTCCGATTTATTTATTTTCATTTTTTTTTTTTTTTTCAAACTTTTCGGACTGGATTTTTTTTTTTTTTTTTTTTTTTTGATTGTAAACAATTATAAATCTAATGATTACTACGAGTCTAAAAAAGAAAAGTCTCGAAATAGAATAATTGATATTTGAGAATCAATCTGGAAAGTTTTGATTTGACTCTATAAAATTGTTTAACTATTATTCGTTTTATCGGATGATGTTTGATATATTTATTATTTATTAATTTTTATATATGTATTATCAATTTTTTCTTGAATTTTTAATATCTCTGTTTTTCTTTTTCTTTCTTTTTTTTCTTTTTTTTTTTTTTTTTTGTTCTTTCTCATATAACGATTTTAATTCTTACGTTGAACCCATTACTTCAATTATCAGTCAGGAAATATACGATATCAATTAATTCGATTTAACAATGTATAGCTCGTTATAATCGTATGAGATTTTCTGTCAGACGAATGAAAATTTTTCAGTGATTTTTGAAACTATTCGATATTTTCAATCTTTGTTATTTACTTTCTTATTTTAACGTACGCAGATAACATGCTTGAATTTTTCGTATTTCCGGCTTTCACTTTCAATCTTGTACGATATGTATTCAAGAAGAATTTAGATAAATGACAATATTTCAAATCATAAATCTTTCAAATTCTTCGACAACATTGATGTCAAAACTATACAATTTAACTTTTTAATTCGTTAGAAGAAAATTTGATTGATCCAATTCTGAGATATATTAAATATCATATTAATTTTACGATTTACACATACATACATGGTCCTAAAATATAATCTCTTTTTTTTTTTTTTTTTTTTTTTTAAATATACGTTTAAAAGAAAATTTCTTATTAACCATCCGTAACATGTAGTAGTTATTCGTAGATGATCAAATAATATCATTAGCGTTTGATTATATGAAAATACATGATTTCTTAGATCGAATCATATCAAATACTTTGATCAATCGTTTCGATTTGATAAATCGTCAAGGTTGAAACTACATGATGGTTTGTGTCGTATATAAACGATGGATCCGTTTTAATAAAGGATAATCGATCGATAAGAATGCAAGAGAGGCGAGGTTGACCTCAAACAAGTATCATGGAGGTCCACAAATTTATAAATACATATATACATTCATCTCTCTTTGCTCCTCTTTCTCTCTCTATTTTTTTTCTGTCACAGATATTACATATCCACAGTTATTGAGAAAACGAGTACCAAAGTTGTTGGTGTTCGTATAAGTTGCCGATTGCGACCTACGAGGTACGATGGTACGAATGTCGTTAACGTAAAAAAATTTTTCTATCTATTTCGTAGTAGGATAGGATCGAACGAGAGAAGAGCGAATAGAATATATGGCCATGATATTTACTAAGCCTCGGCATCCGCGCGTGAAAGTGTTCACTTCTCGCGAACGTCCAATGCATACGGACTCACGTAACGAATGCCTTTAACCAAATAACGATTATGGCTTGGATATAAATTATGCTTCATAATATACATATTGGTACATATGCGGTATAACACGTACCTATGTGTTTATATATATATATATATGTATGTATGTATGTATGTATGTATATATTTTTTTTTATTATGATGCATACCAATAGGATCACTATTGAGTAAGTAAGAGTCCTAATTTTATTGAGTATGATAAATTTATGCAATGGTGATCTTATTAGTATGCACTCTTACACTATAATAAAATATATACGATATTATAAAATAGACGGCTAATAAAGAAATATTTTTATATCGAATAAATAAAATACAAATGAATTGAAAAATAAAACTATTAGAGATATATTATATATGTTCAAGGTAAAAGTTATTGTATCTTTTTTTTTTTTTTTTTTTCTTTTTTTTAAATTCTAGTACTTCGCGAAGTATTTCGTGAAAGAAATGATTAGTATGTATGAACGTTTCGATCAGTATTTGTAATAAAATATCAGTGTGTGATAGAAGCGATTAATATAAATAATTAAGGATATGGGATTGAGTTTAGATTTATTAGAAATATTGATTTATATGAAATATTTTATAACACCGATCGTTTACATATATTATGTACTGATATCTTATCAGAAATATTTTAGAGTACTGATTAAATTCGGAAAAAATAAGAGCATTTTTTTTTTATATATATATACATCAAATTTTTCTTTTTCTCTTCTTTCTTTATTTCTCTCCATCATAATTTGCGAAGAGGCAAGAGTAAAATAAAAGGATCTTGTTGAGAAGGAGGTGAAGGTGATATTAGAAGAGAGAAACGTTGAAAATAGCCGAGAATAAAGTGGCTCGTAAAAAGGTCAGTAACACCGGCACAAATCCTAGCGGCTACAGACGTTTAGGGGTGCCTAATCCCGAATGAAATCAATTTTGCGCTAAGGAAAAAGAGAAAAAAGAGAAAGATGAAAGACAGAGAGATAGATAGATAGATAGAGAGAGAGAAAGAGAGAGAGAGAGAGAGAGAGATCAAATATCTCTGAAAGGTTTTTCACTAAGAGATACGTCGAGTTTCTGGTAAAGTTAAGTATAAATTCTTCTGTGGAACTCGTCTCCAAGATCCTATGATTTTTTTTAGTTTTATTTACTTATTTTTGTTTTTGTTTATTTCTTATTTATTTGCGTTTTATCTTCTTTGCATTTGAAAGAGAAAGAGGGAAGAGAATTCTCCAAAATAGATTTGACCGCCCACTAAAAACATTCCAGGACCATAAAACGTTTCTATTCCTTGGTTGGCACGCGCTGTAGTATCCTAAAAATAAAACTACAATAAGATAAATCACTTTCTGGTATAAATTAACGATAAAATGAATGAAATAGAGAGAGAAAGGAAATTTGTTGTTTTAAGACCGGAGATTCGCAATAACGACCAAGTGACAAAAAACAAGATCACAATGGTATGTGATATTAGCCATAAAATAAATTTTCAATCATATTAAATATAAATTAGAACTGATAGCGATATAACGTAAAATAGATTATTCGATAAAGAATCGATTTAATAAATTTATAGATTAATTTATTAAATCGATGTATTAAATTGTTAAAACGTATTCGATATATGACACATACATACGTTTTAACAAAGAATAAAAAAAATACGTGGATATAAAAAAAAAAAAAAGAAGAAGAAAGATCGAATTCGGAAATAAATAAATTATAAAGCACGCAAGTTCGATCGTTAACGTATGTCATAAGCAGAAATAACAAATAATCAAATATATAAAACTATAAAAAGAGTCTGGACAGACGAAAATACAAGTCCAGTCGAAAAGTAATTATAAGAAATTCTTCGGTACAACAA